>NC_063452.1:46789998-46908968 GCF_020379485.1 Brassica napus
TAAACCCAAAAAATTGCTCAAGAACACGATTTCAGAATGTGGAGATTCGCGGAGTATACCTGTCTTAGGGTGAAGACGAGTGTAGGAATCAGGTAGAGCTCGAAAAATCAAGTGGAATAGAGCCCAAAATTGTTCAAATCGGATGATTATAGAGAGAGAAAGGGGGGGGGGGGCGAATTATAGGGGAAATCGGAGGGGATGAGAGTTCTAAGGTTTAGATCAAAAAAAGGTCGGGTTTGCCTTATAATTCTGTTTTCCGAACACGCATCGATCGGTGCGTTTTGTTTCTATAACGCATCGATCGATCACATTCTTACGGCCCGGGCCATCTTGGTAATCGATCGATGCGTTTTTGTTCTATAACGCATCGATCGATGCGTTTTAAAAAAAAACATACAAGATTTTCCGAGGAAATTCCGAGGAACAATTCAGATTGTCGATCGATCGATGGGATACTCTCATCGATCGATCACAATCTTACGGCCCGGTCCATCCTAGTAATCGATCGATGCGTTTTTGTTCTAAACGCATCGATCGATGCATTTTAAAAAAACATACAAGATTTCCGAGGAAATTCCGAGGAACAATTCAGATTGTCGATAGATCGATGGGTTACTCTCATCGATCGATCACAATCTTACGGCCCCGTCCATCCTAGTAATCGATCGATGCGTTTTTGTTCTATAACGCATCGATCGATGCATTTTAAAAAAAACATACAAGATTTTCCGATGAAATTCCGAGGAACAATTCAGATTGTCGATAGATCGATGGGTTAATCTCATCGATCGATCACAATCTTACGGCCCGGTCCATCCTAGTAATCGATCGATGCGTTTTTGTTCTATAACGCATCGATCGATGCATTTTTAAAAAACATACAAGATTTTCGAGGAAATTCCGAGGAACAATTCAGATTGTCGATAGATCGATGGGATACTCTCATCGATCGATCACAATCTTACGGCCCGGCCATCTTAGTAATCGATCGATTTGTTTTTGTTCAAAAACGCATCGATCGATGCGTTTTTTTTAAAAAAATTACGTTTTGAAACCCCAAACACTAGTTCGTCGGAATTTCCTCGGAATATTCCGAGGAAATTCGAGGAAGAAGAGGGTTTCGTCGGAGTTCCCTCGGAATAATCCGAGGAAATTCCGAGGAAATAGGGTTTTTAAACCGAAAACAACGTTTTGCCGTTTGAATAACACCTATATAACCCTTATTAAGTGTCTTACGTTCATTATGAAGTCAAAAATTTGTTCCTTACCGTATAATTAACACTTTTCCGATTGTATGAACGAAATCTCGCAACATAAGAGAAACACTTATACCTTTTAACGAACGGTAAAGGGAATACTTTCAATTAGTTTTGAAATTTGTTATTTCATGGTTTATGCTCATGTATACAAAGAATCCTCAATGGTATGCATTACAATTGTATAAGAAATGAAATACGGCAAAAAAAATTGATGTTTTGAAACCCCAAACACTAGTTCCTCGGTTTTCCTCGGAATATTCCGAGGAAATTCCGACGGATATTTTACTATCTGTCGGAATTTCCTCGGAATATTTTCATTTTACCGGGCAAATATTTCGCGAAAATTGAAATTAGAATTCCGACGGAATTCCGACGGATAATGTCCGTCGGACCCTAGGTTTTATAACCACGAGCCCCTTCTTCTTCCCCATTTCTCTCTTCTTCCTCTGCGCGACTCCTCTCTTTCTCTCCGGCGATTTCCCCCTGAAATCCGACGATATCTCCGGCGATCTCCCTCTTCTCTTACACAAATCATGTAAGGACCCTATCCACTCTTTAGGTTCTATTTGTTAGGTTTTTGTGTAGTTTTGATAGATTTTTGTTAGGGTGATTGGTTAGGATTGTGATTTGGTTGTATAATAGGTTTAGAATTGTGATTTGGTTGAATAATTTGTTTTGTTGAATTGATTTAGAATTTTTTTATAATTTTTTATTTTTTGTATTTATAAAATCGATTTTTGTATATAAAATCGATTTTTGTATTTTACAAAACGATTTTTCTATATAACTTCGATTTTTGGATTTTACAAAAAAAAATTTCTATATAAATTCGATTTTTTGGATTTTACAAAACATTTTAATTATTAAACAATTTTTATTTATTAAAAACTATTTTTGTTTATTAGAACTATTTTTATATATTTATTAAAAAAATTTAATATATATAAATCTTTTTCTGTGATTAAATTATTAGGGATTTTTTTTAATAAAAAAAATTAATTTATTTATTTCTGTATTTATTAAATATATTTTTTTAATTTACAGGTCTCATGATGATCAGACCCGGCCTCGACAGCGTCGTGGTCGTGGTGGTACGGGGAGCCAGTCTCGGGATTCCAGCCATTTTCAGGATTCCCCATCGCCCCACAGCTCCAACCATACATCTCCCTCTGCTGCACCCGCTCATGCTCCTCTCGCTCCCGCTGCTGCATCCGCTCCTGTTCCTCCGGGTCCTCCGGGAGTGATGAGGGTTGCGGAGTTGGTTCAACAGCCCGGTCGTGACCATCTTCCGTATCTCACTCCGTATCCACATGGACGGGGTCAAACATGGTAATTAAACATTTTTTTTTCTTTAAATTTGGATTCATTATTAACCGTTTGTTCTTTTAATAAGGTTCAACCGATCCGGGAACGGGATCAGCGCATGGATCAACCGTATGATGTACTCGGCCCTCGACAGTGGACATCCGACTTTCACTCACTTCCCAACCGACAAGCAGGTTCTGTGGTTTCGTCAGTTTGCGGTAAGTATTCTAATTTTTTACTTATATTTTAATCTTTAATATAAATTTTCTACTAATTGTGTTTTTTTTTTCAGCAAGAGTTCAACTGGAATTCCGATGAGACGCTCTTTATCTATCACCACTTCGTCCATAAAGTAATGGACAACTATGGGAAGCAGATCCACGAGTGGAAGAAGAAGTGGGAAATCAATAAGGTTCGATTTAATTTATTAAACAATTTTTTAATTTATTAAACTATTTTTTAATTTATTAAACTTTTTCTTTTTTTTTAATTAAAAGGTCCCAAAGTCGATGAACGACACGGTCTGGAAGGAGTTGTGTGCGCATTGGGATAAGGAGGAGACGAAAGAAACTTCTTCCACCAACTCCACCAACCGCAGGAGCGACCGTAAAGGGAAGGGCATCTACAAGCATAACTTGGGTGCTCAATCTATTGCCACTCTCGGAGATCGCATGGTAAGTTCAACCGTTTTTCTTCAATTATTTGAGTTTCAGAATTTAAATTTATTGTGCATTTCTTCTAATTTCTAATGTTTCTTTAATTTTATGTTTTTTTCAAGGCGGAAGAAAATGATGGCGAGCCGGTCGATGATCTCGCCCTAATGAGGAGGGCGTATACCAACAAGAAGACCGGCCAGATTGATGACGGTCTTGTGAGGGACGTGGTCGACCTGGTCCAAACTCAGGTGGTAGACGAAGTGTCTCAGCTTCAAACCGAGGATGACGCTTCGACGGCTTCGACCAACTTGTCCCGGTTTCGAATCAACGAAATCGTTGAATCCGTAAGTTCTTTTTTTTTAAGTTCAATTCATTTATTTCTTGGTTTAAATTTCTAAATTTGGCTTTTTTCTATTCAGTCGGTTCCAAAGAAGAAGGGACGTTTGTTCGGTTTGGGTCGTCGCACCCGGTCGGTTCCTCCTTCTTCTGCACCACCGCCCTTTGTTGATCCAGAAGTACTTACGGCTCAGTTGAAGGACAAAGATGATCGAATATCTTTGTTGGAGACCCAGATGGCGGCTCAACAGGCGGGCTATGAGGCACAGAGGAGGCTGAACCAGCAAATGATGGAGATGATGCAGAGGATGTACCCGAACGAGGTGTTCCCGGACGTGCCAGACCCGTAGTTTTTTTTTCCCCAATCTCGGAATGTTTTATTTTTATTTGTGAAACTTTGAATATTAATTAGTATGATTTCAATTTTACTTTTAATTTCATATTTTCGAATTTAAATTTCAGAAATTTTATTTTTTCAAAAAAATTAATATTTTTTACATTCCGAGGAAATTAATTATATTTTTCACTACATCGATCGATGCGTTTTTGAACAAAAACGCATCGATCGATCCGTTTTTTTTAAAAAATATAGCGAGGGACATTTCCCTCGGAATTTTCCGAGGGACAACTCCCTCGGAAAATTCCGAGGAACGGATCCCTCGGAATATACCGAGGGAACAGTTCCTCGGAATAAACCGAGGAAAAAGTTCGTCGGTATACTCCTATCGATCGATGTATATATGTCCAAACACGCATCGATCGATGAACTTCCGAGGAATTATCCCGACGAAGTTCTACCTCGGTATATTCCGAGGACTTTTCCGACAAACAAGGGATCCTCGGAATTTCCTCGGAAATTTATTTCCTCGGAATTCCGTCGGAAAATTCCGAGGGATTTCAGAGGAAAAAAGAAATTCCGAGGAATTATTTCCGACGACGTGTTTCGTCGGAATTGCGTCGGAATAACGATATTCCGACGAAATTCCGACGATTTTTTCCCTCAGAATCCTTGATGTTTTCTTGTAGTGATACTATGTAAATAATTTACAAAACTAAGATTGTTATGAATATTAATGTGGATGTCCATCATAGGCCCATAAGCCTATCTTATAGAAGGTTCTAAACTCTAACTCTGTATTCCTATATAAGGTATCGTTGTCTACCGACTAATAATAAGAATAACTGATTTCCTCTTTCTCTCTATTCACAACAAGTTATCTAGACGAAACTCTAACCCTAGTCAACTAGCTTGCACCATCTCCACGTCTATATCTTTGTCAAACTAATCTATTCGACACCATCAGCCCTTATTAAGATAAGTCTTGTAATTGTTAGTAATGTTTGTTATTTGAATCGCCTTAATGGATGATCTTTTTTGCTTAAGAATCATTGATTATGATTCGATTTATATCTCCGTAACTAACGTGAAGACCGTATTTATTTTTATGTGGACTTAGTTGTTAAGGAACTAAGATCGAAAGCAGTACGAGATTGAGTCAACGACAGCTATTGGTTTAGTGGTTTGAATCTAATCTCCAATCATTAACCAACACCATTGAGATAAGTAAACTCGTGATTTATAATTGAATTGCTCACAAATACTTATTGGTTTATTGATTTGATTGATAACATATTTGTTTCTGATAATATTTTGTATGTTCGTATAGTTATTGTTTCATGATCCATGCTTGTACATGACCCATACACATGCACACTAGGTCACCAATATGCTTGTTTGACTGGTTGGTTTTAAAATCGCCAACACTAAAAGAATTTGATAATATATTCACCATCATTGCTTCTAATAGGTAAGCAGCTGAATCAGTATAACTGTAATGATTTATAATACATGTATCAGATATGACATGGTTACATATTTTATTGTGTATCTCTGGATTCCTTTAGTGTGATTGTCTAGAACATTGATTTGATGAATAAAATTTTACTTAATACGATTTATTGAAGGAGACATATATATGTGCACGTAAACAGATGCTTTATTGTTTATAAATTCTTGTACCAGAGATTGTGCGTAATAATTCTAAACGCTTTACCAAACCTTTTGATATCGAAATTGTTAGAGAAAAAAAAAATATTGGTTTGAGTTGGTTTGATCAAAATTTAATGACCAATCTGTGAATAGATAATCATAAATGTTAATAGTTTAAATCGCTTCATTGTGTATTGGACCTGTTGGCATGTTGCTTACTTTTCTGTTTGGTTAATTACTGATTATCAACTTATGCTACAATAGAGACCATATACCTGCTGATTATCTAGTTTGAAAAAAAAATAAAAATGATTCGAATTGTTTTAGATGATTATTAGTTTAAGTGCATACATCTTTTATATTGATGTTTGCTAATATGTGGCCATACTTCATGAGCAAATATTTGGAGTTTCAGGTTTAAATATATTTATATACAAGACAAGAGTTTTGCAAAGTACTTTGAGCATCTCGTTGTCAGGTCTCCAATCTCCACTCCGTTCTCTTCTTATTGAGATAAGTATTATTATTACCTTTTTCATGTCTTGTATATATGGTCAATCGAATTTTGATTAGTTAATTCAATATGTACATATCGAATTTTTTTTGTTTAAACAATTAAAACTAGTCAATATAGAATTGTCAAGACGTAAAGAATATTACATATGATAATTACTATAGGAATATTATTTATTTCCTAATATAATAAAAACGTTTAAAATAATACATATTTCTATACTTTGAAATATTTTTGATTATTATATTTCATTACCATTATATATATGAGAGCTTTAAGTTTAAGACCTCACCGTATAAGTTTTGGAAAACAATCTAAAGAAAAGTATTATCACCTGAATGTGATTACCTAAAGCTTATTATGTATTTTGCATCTAAAGATTACAAGTCCGTAATAATTCTCAACTATGTTAGATGTTAAGTTTAAAAATTAAATTTCTCGAAATTTACTTTAATGATGAATATATATTTGAAAAATATATTTTTCACACAAGTAATGTTGTCTAATATACACACGATTGAGAAAAGAGATTAAAGAAGTTTATAACTATATTTTGTCTCCTTAAGACCAAGAAAAAAAAATAATGAGCCATCGATGTAAGATGATAAATCACGTCTAGTTCATTATGATCATTCTCTTGAAGAGAATCTGACATTTTATATTGAGAAAGAAAATCAACATTGGTCAAGAAAGTGGACATAAAAGTGGTTGTAGATGTGAATGTGGATATAAATAAGGTCAAAATCCAAAGATTTCTTTTTAGAACTCATACTCTCACTTGAAGTTGAGAAAATAAAGATGGTAACAAAGAAGAGATATGATTCATTCATCTAAAGTTGAAAGAAAATTATTGTGAGTACAATGTCTTGTAGTATCAAGATTATTGGAAGCTCTAGAGGAGCAGATACATGCTTGCCTATGAGAATGCAACTTAAAATCATTAATGTGTATATTTTTCCAAGTCTCAAAGGTCAAAATGATCTAAGATATAACACATGACATTAAGTTTGATATGTCGTTGATTCTAAAGTGGGATTCAATTCAAGATATATGAACTTGGAGTATCATTATCTCGAGGAGGAGAATTAAAGAATCCCACATCCCTAGTAACTGGAACATCCAGAAGTATGTTCACACTGGAAATAGACTCCACCACATGATTTATAATCTAGTTGAGACAATAAGTAAAGAGAAATGTTGAATACCTTCGAACAAAAGTATTACGCAAGACACTATTGTATCGTACTACACAATGATTAGAAAATGGAGATAAATGTAATAGTAAACCAGAAGTTTACCAAAAATGTAATGTTTGGCAAACCGGTTATGCCATCCCGGTTTAGTAATGATGCGAAAGATAATCATATGGATATTCGTTAAAAAAAAATACAGGCGATTCTTACGAATGATCCGTTATATGCTGCTTGCTTATAAAGCAATATAAGAATACGGTTTTTACCAGTCAAATAGATTTAAAACCTATTTAAACAATGACATGTTTGTGGGCTTGATCACCCACTGGTGGACTGATCATCCATCATATGTTAATGCATCGACAAGAAAGTCGTATGTATCCTTGTCATAAATCGCAACCAGATGTTTGCGAGATTGGTAAAATTGGTGAATTAACAGGCCTTTAATGGTTATTTTATTCATATGGAGATACATGATGAACATATTGTAGCTAATGTTCATACTTAAGATGCAACATCAATGATTCGCATAATGTCAAAGAGTAATTAACAACTCTCCCTATTAAATTGGTTTTGGGTCAGAAACCAAAGATACCCATCTAGAAAATTTGCACAAGTTGTAGTTGCTCCACCACACTATAAAAGATGGGACCTCAGAGGAGGTTATGAATATGTTGGATATAATCTCCTTTAATATAATATTTATTTAAAGACTCAAAAGTTAGTCTATCCAACATTAAGGAGAGAAAATAAACAGCAGAGAATGAATGAGTTGAATGAATTATCATTGATCCTCAGACTAATGAGTGTGAATAGAAGTCCAAAAATGAATGTATAGAGATAATTCTAGTACAAAGACTAGCATATGAGTTGCCAGACTCATTTACTGACCCTAAGAAAGTGATTAAGTCACAAGTACCAGCTATAAATGCTCCAAATAAAATTGATGTCCTAGAAGGACAGTATCAAACTGCTAATGAGTCTAAAGAGCGCTTGAAGCGTGAAAGACTTATCGGTTCTGAATATAATAAGCCTTATAAAAGAAAAGGAGCTTGAATGAGAATGACAGAATCGAGGGATGAAAGATTAAGGATCTCGAAAAGAGATAGAAAACACGACAAGAAGGAATTCAGGTACTTGAGAATAAAGAAATCTCAAATAGCTATGTCATGTCTGGAACGATATGGAACCGATATCAAATCGACGGCGTGAAAACTTATGCATGCAATGTAGCAGTTGATGAGAATGAGGATCATGAACCAACTATTGGAAAGTGTACACAAAGAAAATGATAGGCCAAAATGGAAATAAGCAATAGATGAAGGATTTAATCTCTTGCAAAGAGAAGAGAATTCGGACCGATAGTCCGTACACCTAATAGTGCAAAACCAATGGCACATAAATGGGTCTTTATGTGAAAGAATGAATGAGATGATGAAAAGTTGTGAGATGCAAAAGAGTAGTTGCACAAGAGTTCTCACAAATTCCCGAAATAGTTATAAGAAACACACCATCATGTGGTGGAAGCATCAACTTTCTTTAATCTGGCAAGAATTGAAAGCCACTGGAAATGACAATTATATCAATGATCCAAAATGTATAAACTGCAAGAAGCAGTAAACCCCATAAAGATTTGGACTGCTAGAAGCAGTAAATGCTAGTTCTCGAGAACATTACCGCGCGAGTATATTGAGCATATAAAAGAAAGAAAAAGTATTGGTCATGAAGTACCATAATATTGGAAATTTATTGATCTCTTTCATGATTGAAAGATGTGATTTTGTATGACAAGAAGAATGATCATACTAATAAATTTTATAAGAGGGAGAATAACTCGTATGTACAAGTATGTACAATATGAATGTTTAAAAGATTGTCTATAAAAACGAAATTTGGACATTGAATCCAAATAGACCAAAATATGATATTTTGCACGAACCATAAGTCCAATGGTCTAAGAGATTATCTGACAATCAAACGAGTTTATTGACTAAGGATATGCTTATAGCAATTCCTAAAAGGATGATATATATGATGAGAATACATCTCCCAAAGATGATGCTTCCAGGGGGAGAATATGATGATGTGTGTGGTTGTACTCTTTTTCCTTATCATTGGGTTTGTCCCACAGGGTTTTCCATGTCTAGGTTTTAACGAGACAACAAATAACACGCTAATGATAGACACCTAAAGAGGAATTTCATCAATCTTCCAAAGTATTTTTCGAGATTTAAGAAGCAGGAGAAATGAGATAGATCAATCATACTTAAGAAGAATCAATGTATGAACACATTCCATTCTTGAGACAGAATCGAAGGTCAAAAGTTTTCCACTCAAAGGAGACCTTCTAGATGAAATTAAAATATGAAATTGGTGTCCAGAGAAATATCTTTGAATCTATTTTCATCTCCAATTTTAATCAAGTCATTCACCATGATAGAACTCGAGATATGGCTGTTTTCGTGGGACATGTACAGGCTGTTTTCGTGGGACATATACAAGCTGTCTCAGAATACCTAATATCGTATGATATTCAAAATACCGCTCAATATTTCCATCTTAACAAAGCCAGATCGGTGCCTAAAGTTAGACATGGATGTTAGCTTCGATTTCCAAGTGGTTTGAAGTCATTTTGCCCTACGGTCACCAAGATATTCATGTTTAGTGAGGAGTGTTAAATCTGTCAAGAGAATTAAACCGGTCCATCCCCAAGAAGAAGGAGTTAATTCATCACATTAGATTGTGTCCTATCAGATATCTCAAGTTATGTTTTCATCAGGGGGAGTAGATGCGCGCTGCACTCTTTTTCCCTTCACCACAGTTTTTTCCACTGGTTTTCCTGGTAAGGTTTTTAACGAGACAGCAGCATACGCGCTTTAGGACTTATTTTGTATAATGGACATCCAAGGGGGAATGTTATGAATATTAATGTGGATGTCCATCGTAGGCCCATAAGCCTATGTTATAGAAGGTTTTAAACCCTAACTTTGTATTCCTATATAAGATATCGTTGTCTACGGACTAATAATAAGAATAACTGATTTCATTTTTCTCTCTATTCACAACAAAGATTACTTTCTTACCAATTCCTCAATTAATATAGAAAGGATTGTGAATCACAAGGGGTCAGAGTAAGTAATTGAAAAGAAGGATGATACTTAGCCAAAACCTAGATTGCATAGATACGTCACTTAGCAGCCTCTCGTGTACTGGGGATGTTGGACATTTCGGAAACGGGAACTTCACGGGGACGGCTTTCCAACATAGACGGGACGGCAAGAATTTCATGGGGACGTGACGGTTGGATATGGGGACGTTTCATGGACGTGGGAGTTTAAAATTTGGCGTTTCCAGTTGTTGTTAATCATGGGATCAAAAGAGCTTGCGACTGGCTTTTGTGTAATATTCTCGTTGTTGTCGTCGACTTCGTCGAAATGGCGATATCATTCACCGGAATCATGAACCGGGTCTAATCCAGTTCAATTAATAACCAAATATAAACCGGTTTGGTTTTGGGGATTAAATATTCAAGATGCACAGCGCATCCACTAAGCGTTTCTAAACCTGAGAACTATAGTTTTAAATATCAGACTAAACTTAAATTTTATGGTTAAAATTTAGGATTGTAACTAAAAATACAGGGCTTGTGGTATGGTGATGATTAACTTGAAGGCAAAGCCGTAGTCACCAGAGTTCGAGTTCCGACCACTGGAAAATTAGCATTTCAGCATCGTTAGGGACATGAGAACGACATGTGGGCTGAAAACGTAGGCTCATAACACACGGCTAGTCTGGACCCACTTCCATAGGACCAGGATACCCATGTATAATTAAAAATAAAAATAAAATATATCAAAAAGTGTTAAATTTAAAATTGTAGATTTTATATTGCACTTAAGTTTACTTATATATATATATACTAGGGTCGGTCCGCCCTACGGACGGGATATGCTTTACTTGTGATCTAAGTTATTATTTTTTGTAAGATTTTCTGGTTTATGTTTTTGGTTTGCGTTGCTCAAAAAAAAATATTTTTGGTTTGCATTTGCAAGAGATGTGTATGATAATGATTTTTGTTTTTAGAAAGATTTAGGTGAGGAGAGATTATATGTGATAAGATATATTTTTCTTATTTGCAATAGTTGTTTCTTTATTAAAGAGTTGTGGTATTGGTATGCTGTAACGGCTTCAAATGGTCTTCATGTTATTTTTTTTTTACAAAAATTTGATTCCGTATTTGATGTGTTATTTATGGTTTGTAATATTTAGGTTCGGAAGGATTGAGTTGTGGGTAAATTTTTGTGTGTATGTTTTAAGAGTATTTACTTTTTATGTTGAAATCTTAGTCTTTCGACATGCTATTGGAGTGGAAGTGGTGATTATTTAAAGTTGCATTTCTTATTAAAAGTAAAATGTTATATGGAATGAGAAGAAGGTAGTAATGCAAAGCTAATCAAAGTAAGAAAACATTAAAACTGGAAAGTATGAAGACTAAATAGTGACCAACACCAAGAACTTCTCCATTTGTTTATGGTAATAACAATCACTATATCGATTTTCGAAATTATTGAGATGACACTTTCTTGGTGGCATTGTAAAAATCATATTAGTTTCATATCACTTTTTTTCAATATATAGACGTCACATAAGGAACGCTTGATCTATCTCAGCATTTGTCAGCTCCAGACATGTCGGTTTGATGTTCATGGAAATCCATAAATTTCATGCATTCCTCATGTGCGTAGCAAAATTATGGCATAGAGATAGTTACCTTTACCACAGTTGTTGCAATTATTAATGAAGTTGTGTTCTATTTTTATTATGTCGGTATATATATTTTAATATGTTTGTTTTAGTATAAGTTATCTAATTTCATTTTTGTTATGTTTTGTTTGTTACCCGGTTATTTTACATTATGTCTGTTGTTGGACTATGCCAGTCTATATATATTTAGTTTCATATCAGTATTAAAATTATGGTTGATCTTTTTATTTTAGCATTTTTTTTAAAAAAAATCACATTTAATTCAATAAAATAACCTTACATTTTGTATTCACAATACCTATAAAACATATACTTATTTTGCCCTAAAAACCAATTTAATGTAATCTTTTAAAAATGTTTCATTTATTCACAATTATATGTAACATTAATTTTCACTATTTATACAACTTACACTATTTATTTTATTATTATTTTGCAAGTTATCTATATATAAATAATGAATGTGTTATGTAGCGCGGGATAGGCCAGTTGTTTTGGTGTATGTAAGTATTTCTTGCATGATATTATTGTTTATTAGATAAATTAGTCTTTGGAAGTAATGAATGTATACATACATTTGCTATTTTTCAACATGTGGCCGCATATAGATGTTATAGAGGACTACTGAAAGAGTAATTTTCAATGTTGTTAGTGTGGTTTCTATATATTTTAGAACGATGATCAATTTCATGTGCATGCTAAGGGAAATAGTGGAAGGAGAAGCATATTTGAAAAGGTTCTGAGAAAGAAATTTAATCTCGTGAAATAACTTTGTTTCAATAGGCTTCTCAAAATGAATTGTTTTCTTTTTTTGGGTATTTGGATTAGAGGACTGTTTTGTGGGATGTCGGGAAAATAACAATGATGACTCTTTGGTTGCTTTTTTAAAACATGTGATATTCTGAATATTATTATTAACTTATTGGTCATGCGAGAAAGGAATTAATATGTCTTGCCGTACGATAAGAGTTCCATTTTATTGGTTGAAAGTATATAAAGTTGTAAACTCACACTTATGTCGTTTTTTGGTATGGTTGAATCGAGGAGGAAGCTAAATTTAGATTATGGTAATATCGACCAAAGAAAATTGTAGTCTTTTATGTTTTCAGTTTTTATCTTATTTTGGCCGTAGAGTAAAGTGTGAACAATAATACAATGGCTTTAGCATCTGAGATTTACTGCTTTACAACTAAAAAGAATTTTTTTTGTCACGAAATAACTAAAAAGAGTTTCTAAGTCGAAAATCTTCAACAACAAACACTACTTCTGCGCTTCTCTCTCTCTCATCACCTGTAACACATTTAGCTTCTTATTCTTCTATGTCACCTCACGTACAAACCATCTGTTTAATCAAATTTTCAATACGACCATGAAAAAGTATTCTCTTTATCATGTGTGGTGTGATATAAGAAGAGTGTGTTTACCACTTTGCAGATGTTTTTTTCCTTTCAGTGTCTTTGAAGCTTCTTCGGCATAAGCTCGAGCAGCTTCTGCTGCATCTGCTTCCTTTGCAGCTTCTTCAGCCGCTGTCATGGCAGCTTCTACCTTTGAAACTGTCTGTTCTGCAGCTGCTTCTGCCTCATGTGCGTTCAAAGTCTTCTGGCTAACTCTGTATTAATCTGGACATTTTTCTGAACACTCCTTTCATATCTGTTTGTTTTAGGTGCATGTAAAGAAAGAACTCTATGTTTTCCAGACGATGTTACCAAATAGATTCTCCTGTGGGAAGCCAAAATGATGGGAATATGCAACTCTATAACTGTGTTTAAACCTGTTAAGAGAGAATTCTGATCAATAAACGTCCCAAGTCGCTGTGAGTGAATCATGTCTCAGTTCTGCTAACAGCCAACGAAGCAAATTGATTGCACAAAGATTACATGCACACGATACTGTGTCAAATACGTTCAAATGGCTGTACCAACTGAAGAATTCTTAACTTGATAAGTCTATCACTATCCACTAAGATCTTAAGAACGGTTGCACAGTTACTTAAGGCATAATCATTTATATTTATTTATTATAAAACTTACTAAAGCTTTTAAAATATAGTGACAAAGTTCGTAGTAACCAGAGAATTACTGCAAAGGAAAAAAAAAACGCAAACCATTAAGCCTTGGATCATGGATAGTAATGGGGGTGGTAGCAACGTCTGAGGGGGTGTTCTCTTTTTTTGTTTGTTAGTTCAGATGTAGGAATTGAATCAAACTCCTTGAAAAATTTCCTGTTTAAACAAAAATTAAGAACTTTGAAATTTGTCTCATAAGAAGATCATGTTACAAAAACGCATTGGTCATAGTTACCTGAATGATTGCCTTTTGAAACGAATGTATTTCCAGGATAGTTCCGGGAGAACAACAGGGAGGCTTAATAACTCGGAAATTTTCATGTAAGCAGTTTGACAAATAAGAGCGTTTATAATAAACAAATAGCATCTCCCAGACAAATCAAAAATAATCAGTAAAAGATATATCATCACGTACTTGTCATCATGGACAGGAACTCCCCACTCTTCATTATGGAAAGCAATGCAAGATTGGTCTTTAACATGAAACAACCAAAAAAAAAAAAACCATCAGGTCAAGGCATAGCAGAGGAAAATATTCAAAGCGAGATAAAGTTAAGGAATAAGCCCATCAATGTAAGGAAATGACAAAGAAACGAATCATGTTTATGTGGTCATTGTACAATATAGATCTCGTGATCACAAATCAATACTCAAGATATGAGCTCTACATTCAAACACTTACTTCCAACCTTAATACCCGATCTTTTAAACTACTCGAGATCACCATCATAAGAAAGACAATGAATCTTACCAGATTTCGGAGCGATCCAAGCGCATCTTTTACGATCATCAGAAAAGCAATCATCGGCCTTTTCATCTCTCTCCTCTGTCATATTCCTTCTCAGTGACGATGAAGTGTTTGACAAACTACGCCGCAAAGCTCTCTTCCCGCTCGAAAAAACGCGATACTCTACGGTGACGACTCTGAAGTTTTACAAAAGTTTTAGGAAGATTAAGAAAAAGAGGAAACGCTCACATGTTTATAGATTATAGATTCACACTGTAGAAGTTATGAGTGGATGTATTGAATGTGAAATCGTATGAAGAGTGGGAATACTATTACTGAGAGGCTTAATCACGACGATTGGATGCACTGGATTATGTAATGGTGTTAGATTGTGAGAACCAGTAGCAAGAATGTCAAACGATTAATTAGAGGCGGCAGCTTCGAATAGAGGGTGGTCGGCATTGCATCATGGCACAGATGAACCCTAGAAAGGATGGAAGCTTTTCGTTACGAAGGTGAAGGGGCCAATTTATTCTTGCTATCGGGCTGGAATTATTTGAGTGAAACGTGAAGCCCAGAAAAGAAGCCCGCAAATATGAATCAGACAGTTTTAATGAAACGACGTGTTCTGAGTGATAAGACAGCCTATGGAAGCCGACTTATTTACGTGGAATCCGACGTGGCGCAACAGGTGGGAAGAAACCTTGTTTTATAATAATAGATAAATAATATATTACATATATATATATATATATTATTGTTGTACCCGTATCTATAAATTTTGATCTTGCCGTTTCATGTACTCGTTTCCAGTCCATGTACCCGTATCAGGGCTGCCTAGGCCAAGAAAAACAAAACATAAACAAGAGACTTTTCTACTTCAACAACATGAACGTGGGGGCGGGTATTTTCAGACGGGTCGGGTCATTGACTTCAGTATTTGACTTTTTGGTTTGCTCATTAGAGAGTCAAAACAATGTCCATTGGGTCAATCCTAAATATTTTATCTTATTACGAGTAATGGGCCTACTGGGCCGAGTGAAATAACATTTTAAACTCACGTCTGTTCCTTTCCAATAGTATGGGTCCATATTACACACTGGGGCCTACTATAGAGGAAAAAACTGACAAAAAATCAGAGCCGTCGATCCTCTGTCCTTTCAAAGTTCGTTTTGCGGGCCCCACTAGAGAAAAGGAACAATATCTGTAAGAGAAAAGAAAGGTACACCACGCCACTACCGTGCTTTGGCTGTCACATGAGTGTTGTGTCACAGCCCCGTAACGGGATTATTTGAGGCTCTTGTTAAAGAGACAAAAGGAAAAAAGGAAAAACAATTATTAAAGGCTTGGTCAATGTTCCTTTTTGACTGTTTTTTGGGTGAAAAACTGCCTCCACAATTTCCAATTAAATATTCGATTTAAGGTATAATTAAAGCCATTATAAAGGCATTCTACCGATTATATTTTATTAATGTCTACATATGCAATCATATTAATTATGTAACGTTTAACGTACGTCAATTACTCCTTTTTTTTTTCGTCTTGTACTATGGATACTCCCTCCTGTTTCACAAAAATACATGTTTTAGAAAACAATATGTTTCAAAACAATGTTTTTTTAAAATTTTCAATGCATCTTTTATGAACTGCTAATAATTAATTGCAATTTAAGAAAAACAATTACATTTATTGAATTCCTATATAATTTTAATAATTAATCACAACACTAGTTGATTTTTCTGTGCTCATGCACAGATATAATATTTTAAAAAGTAAATACATTATAATATTTTTTAATATTTTATTTTTTATTTTAGTTATTATGTTATTTATATTGTAATTAATATGCATAGTTTATTTAAATAACATTTTATTATTTTAATTAGACGCATAACTTTGGATATAAAATATCTCGAATGTTTGGTTATTATTTGAATATTTTAGATAACATTTACTTTTCCGATCCAACTATAATATTTTTGTTGTACAGATTTAAATTTCGATTAATTTTTTTATTTTCATGTGTTTGATTTTTTTCTTAGATTGGTAAATATATTTTAGTAAGATTATGTACAATTTAATATTTGTTATTTTAAAAATCAAATAGTAAAAATATATAAACTAAAGTGTTGATCGATTCAAAATTGCATAAAAAAATATAACAATGATAGTATTTTGAAACCTTATGTATATTAGTTTGGTTCTTCATTATAGATGTGTAAATATATTTTTGATTTTTTATTAATTTGTTATATGTTAATTTTCAAAAATAAAATTATAAAAATAAGGTTGCATAAAACATAATCGATATATTTTTAAAAAGAAGATTATTTCCTTACTTTAATATCAAATTTAGTTTTCTAAGCTTTCCTTTTTATAAAATCATATCATATATATATATATATATATAATATTTTCGTTTTAAAATTTATAAATATTTTCTTTATCATATATGCTATTTGAAAAATATAAAAGGGAACTTAAATAAAAATTTTAAATTAAATTTTATTTATTAAAGATATCTTAGTTTATGTTATTTAAATTATATTGTAATAATTTGAAAAATAGATTGATTTAAATAAAACGCTTAATACCTTTAAAATATATATTATATTGTTTAAGATTATCTTCTAGGAGAGAAGATTATTTCTTTACTTTAAAATCAAGATTATTTTATAAACTTTCCTTTCTATGAATTACACTATGTATAAAATATATTTTCGTTTTTAAAATTTATAAATTTTCTTATTACATAGCTTATTTGAAAAAAGGAAAACTAAATAAAAAGGAAAAATAAAATAAATAAAAGAAAATTTTAATAATGATAATTAAATATATTTAATTTATTAAGGGTATCATCGTAATCAACCACCGTGAAAGTTAACGTGAGCGTGACGCGTAGAAAACTGACTTCTCAAATAATATTATAGAGATTATGTATCTATAGCTAAAATTTAGTATGTTTATTAGTATGTGTTAGGGATGTTTTTATTTTATCGGATTTTCGGTATTTCGGTTCATATAAAATAGCTACCATATTAAAACCATACCAACTTTGGTTTGGTTCGGTTTATATATCGTCGGTTTTCGGTTTATTCAGCTTTGTACCAAAAACCATAAATATATTAATCTTTTTTTTGTGAATTACTTTATATGATTAGATATCGACTTTAATAAAACATTAAGATATTTTGGTTTTTAAATAGACTACTTTTTAATTTTTTTTTCTTTTACTATTTAAAATAATTAGTAAATATATTAAGTTAATAATAATAATAATAGTTTTAATGAATAAAAATAAGAAAAATAGTAATCCATAATATTATAAAATAACTAAATATTAGCGCACATATTTATCAACAAAAAAGTAAAAATTATGTTATGTTTAATCTGATAAAAATGAAAACATAACTTTTAAATTAAAACAATATATTAAATACTAAAAACAACATTTTAAGTATGAAGATCATATCAATAAAAAAATTATGTCTATATATAATTATTAACTATATTATATAATTTACATATAATTATACTACTATATTTTAATTAATCGGTTTATTCAGTTTGATTGGTTTATATAACAATGTATATCCATATACCGCGATTTCTTAAAAATAACATTCATTTGGTATATTCGGTATTACCAAATCCTAACCACTTTCGCTATTTCGGTTTGGTTCGATTTTACCGTATTGAACACCCATATCGTAATCTCTAAATACACAATTTAAATAATATTCTTTTTATTTCAAAATGATGTGTATTCTATAATTTTCAAAAGAGTATTATTAAAATTTTGTATTTAGGGATTACGAGGTTATAATTTTTAGGGAATTCGTATGTTAAATTTTTGTAAAAAATCTTTGTCCAGAGTAGTTTCGTTCGTTTAATGATTTTTCAGATTTTTATTTTCGGTTTTCTTGATCCGTTTATTACAATGTATATTAGATTTCATCTACATTTGAATATATATTTACTATTTAGCACGATTAGATCTGATGTAACTAGCAACATGAATTATGTAATATCTTTTTCTTTTTCTCTATGAAAGCAAGTAAGCAGCATCTGAAATTTACAATGGATTAAAAGTATCTCCAAGCTTTATTTTTTTTATTTTTATTTTTTTGCGCAACAAGTATCTCCTAGCTATACTGATGTAATTTAGGTTGATACATTTCATCTAAAAGGTGTCGTGTAAATCACATGCATGCATGTAAAATATACCAATATGAAAATAAAAATAATAATCACATGCATGTATGAGAAGGTGTCAAATTCAAAATAAAACAGTTATACGTCTTATTGATTGAGGTAGAAATATTTGGTTGCCATATAGATCTATATATGTTGCGTGTCTCTAATTAATTTCATATGTTAATAGTTCGAACTTAGACTAAACGATGATTTGGGTACTTCAAATATGTATCATTGTTGTAAAACTGAGAGTGACACAAACACATTTTCACTTTTGGATGTCATTCTGCCATGTAACAAGTCTTAATGAAATCATTAAACAGTAAACAAAAACACATACTGGAAAGGATAAAAGTTGGAGTTTCCAATTATTAACTTTAAAATGGTGAAAGTACTGCCAAACCAACGTTTGCGACAATGATTTTACAAGACCAAAAAGAGATTTTACTATATCACTAAGTTTAATTGTTTAAAATTATGAATGTATATTAGATCAAAACAGTGCGTATAAGGCCCTCTAGGGTGACGATGTCACAATGATTTTTTTTTCTAGCGTAGTATAACTTACATACGTAGATTATAAATAGCACTGCGGAAATTATTATTAAGTTTAATAGTTACGTTTTTATAAGTTACGTTTTTATAACATTGCAAATTTGCAATGTAAAAAGAACCTCTGGAGTGACAATGTTTTGACAATATTTTCTCCCTTTTACTGAATATTTTAGACTATAAATAGCACTGCAGATATTAGATTTTCTGTTCCATAATTTTCTAACCAATGTGACTCTTATAGTAAAAACAACAACAACCTGCTTTATTTTTAACTTTTATTTGTTCTCGTCCACAAAGGATAATTCAGTTTTTTTTTTTTGAATTTCATGTGATTCAGACTATGTTCACTGTAATAGAGTAATTATAAGTTTTTTTCTTAATTCAACATGTGGCAGAATAGGAGCTTTTGGCAATAAATATCCGTTTTTTAATAAATTTGTATTCCTATTAATAGCCAAACCCGGAAAAAATGAATAAGGAAGAGAAATAAATGTGAAAAGTTGGCAGATACTGTAATTCGTTAGTGATCACCTGCTCTACACCTCACGGTGCATCGCACCTATCAGCCGAGGATCTTATTCTCTTCACCTTGATTATTCCAGGTGGCGTGTTCTAAGAGGAGAGTTAAGTAGGGAGAAAAAACGCTCTTTGTGTATGTTATTCACCATCGTCTTCACCATTCTCTGCAAACAAAACTTTATTCCTCCTCCTCATCCTCCTTCTCAGTAACAACAATCACAGAAAAATATCAAAATGGTTTCATAATTCTCTCTCTCTTCCTTTTTTTCTTCTGTTAACGATGGTGAGAAAGTCACAGTGATTAATCTAATCATACTGTAGAAATCTTTGTTCTTTTGCTAACAATCATCATCATCATTTTGTTTTGTGTCAAAGGTCAAGATTATAATTTTTTAAGATAAAAAATCGTCTTTTGTTTTCGGGGTTTGTTGTGAAACCCAGAGGAACAGAGAACGGAAGAGAACAAATAACATCTCTATCATAAAAGAGTGCTAAATTCGGATCCGGGTCGGGTGGGTTTTGGTTTGTGGTGTCGGATCAGAGACGCGGGTGGATGTTAGCGACGGAACTAGCGACTTCCGTTTGCGGCTACGGCGGCTGTGACGGTGTTTGTGGTTCCTCGTCTTCAATCAATCAGGTGAATTGTCTCCATCGATTTTCCGTTTTTGTTTTTGTGATTTAATCCTTACATACGTTTAAAATGTTTTTTTTTAATCTTTAACTTAAATTCAGGATTTGTTAAAAAAGACATGATTTGTTTAATCACCTCTTGTGTTTTTTTTGCTTACCGTCTGGTTTAATCTATAACTTGACGTTGTCTTATTGTTTTTTTGTTTCCTCTTATTTTTAACCTCCGTGATTCGATCACTTCTTTCTGCTAATGATTCATTTCCAAATATTTCTCGATCTAATTTCGTTATTATCGTAAAATCAAATATTCCAATTCCATAAAAGCTGTTTAACGTGTGAAAGAGAAAAATATCTTGTTGTTCTTCTTCTTACATTATTTTGTTTTGTCTATGATTTTTTTTTGTCGACGCCGAGAAAAGGTTTGAACTTTAAAATATCCTTTCTTTTTTTCTTTCTATTTGTGTTTTACGCTCACTAGTTCAGTTATAATTGTCTCAAATCATCTTTTTGTGTTACTTAGCTAGATTAATTATTGTTTAATAGTTTTATTATGCTCATGTCTTCAGAAGATTCTGATTCTGATTCTGATTGTGACTGACTTTTACTCTTCTTTTCAGGAGTTTCATCACAGTTTAAGCAAAGACTCAGTCAACTTCTCGGATCTTAAATGTCTGGTTTTGATGAAAACGTCGCTGTAATGGGAGAATGGGTTCCTTGTAACCCTACTCCGGGAACGCTTTTCTCCTCGTCCATTGGAGAAGACAAGACCTCTAAACGTGTTCTCGAAAGAGAGCTATCTTTGAACCACGGTCAAGTCACCGGTTTACAAGAAGACATTACTGGCAATAATGATAACAACAATGATTCTTCACAGAACAACAACGTTTCAAGAGGTGGTTTAAGAGAAAGAATCGCTGCTCGTGCTGGTTTCAATACTCCCAAGCTTAACACTGAGAACATCCGCTCTAACGCCGGCTTTTCCATGGACTCTTCTAGTCTTCGTTCTCCTTGCTTAACCATCTCTTCTCCTGGTCTTAGCCCTGCAACGCTCCTGGAGTCTCCTGTCTTCCTCTCTAACCCATTGGTAAGATGCTGCAAAGTTGTGCTCCTTTTCAATGTTGTTTCTGAGAATCTTTGTGTGACCTTTGCAGGCTCAACCTTCTCCAACTACAGGGAAGTTTCCATTTCTTCCCGGTGTTAACAGTAATGGATTGTTCTCTGATAAGGCGAAGGACGAGTTCTTTGATAACATTGGAGCATCATTCACCTTCCAACCTGTGTCAAGATCCTCTTCCTCTTTCTTCCAAGGCGGAGCGACGGAGATGGTGCCAGTTGATTATGGTAGCTACAACAACAGATCTTCTCATCAGACCCCGGAAGATGTAACTAAAAACGTAGGTTACACTGGCCAGAAGAGGAAGACGTCTGAGACCGTTGATCACCAAGAAGAAGAAGAAGAAGTCGAAGAGGAGCAAAGACGTGGTGGTGATTCGATGGTTGGTGGTGCACCTGCAGAGGATGGATACAACTGGAGGAAGTACGGACAAAAGTTAGTTAAAGGAAGTGAGTATCCACGAAGCTATTACAAGTGTACTAACCCGAATTGTCCGGTGAAGAAGAAGGTTGAGAGATCAAGAGAAGGTCACATTACTGAGATTATATACAAAGGAGCTCATAATCACTCCAAACCTCCACCTAATCGCCGCTCTGGAATGCAAGTAGATGGAACTGACCAAGCTGAACAACAGCAGCAGCAGCAGAGAGATTCTGCTCCAACGTGGGTTAATTGTAATAACACTCAACAACAAGTTGAGAGCAATGAGAACAATGTTCAAGAGGGATTCGAATATGGAAACCAATCTGGATCGGTTCAAGCTCAAACTGGTGGAGGTCAGTTCGAGTCAGGTGATGGTAATGGTGGTGTGGTTGTGGTGGATGCTTCATCGACATTCTCTAATGAAGAAGACGAAGATGATAGAGGGACTCATGGGAGTGCTTCCTTGGGTTATGATGGAGGTGGTGGTGGTGGTGGTGGAGGAGAAGGAGATGAATCCGAATCCAAAAGAAGGTTTCTTTAACGATTCTAAACATTGTTATAAATCAGTAAATTTTGCATGCTCGGACTCAAAAATGTTGCGGTTGTTTCAGGAAACTTGAAGCATACGCTGCAGAGATGAGTGGAGCAACAAGAGCTATACGTGAGCCAAGAGTCGTTGTTCAGACAGCGAGTGATGTTGACATTCTCGACGATGGCTACCGCTGGAGAAAATACGGACAGAAAGTTGTCAAAGGAAACCCAAACCCAAGGTTCTTTATGGACTTCTTGTTGTGTCTCTCCTCTCTTCTTATTACAACTCTAAACATCTGAATCGTTTATGTTTTATTTTGCAGGAGTTACTACAAATGCACAGCTCCTGGATGTACAGTGAGAAAACACGTGGAGAGAGCTTCTCATGATCTCAAATCCGTTATAACCACTTACGAAGGCAAACACAACCACGACGTCCCCGCCGCACGCAACAGCAGCCACGGCGGCGGTGGAAACGGTAACAGCGGCGGTTCAGCCGCTCAGCCCCACCATTACCATGAGCAGCCGCGTGGCAGATACGAGAGACAGCTCACGGCCAGCAATCATCAGTCTCCGTTTGGACGTCCGTTTAGCTTCCAGCCGCATTTGGGACCTCCTTCCGGTTACTCGTTCGGTTTAGGACAAACCGGTTTGGCTAATCTTTCGCTACCTGGTTTAGGGTTTGGTCAAGGGAAATTACCGGGTTTGCCTCACCCGTATATGACTCAACCGGGTGGGATGAGTGAAGCGATGATGCATAGAGGGATGGAGCCGAAGGTGGAACCGGTTTCGGAGACGGGACAATCGGTTTATAACCAGATCATGAGTAGATTACCACAGATTTGAAGATTTACTTACTCTCTTCTCCTTTTCTTTTGCATTTGCTTGGGGGCTTACAAGTTACAATAACTTTTAATTTCTATTTCTGTTTCATTTTCTTTATTATATTTGTTTGAAACCTTGGGGAGGAAGGTCAAGGCTATTTCTATTTTCATTCCTTAGTTTTTGTCTTCTTTTTATTTTGCTTGAGCTTTTTTGGATGTCTTTTTTATATTAGACATAACATAATTCAACACATAACCCAAGTGTAACAAAAGTTTACAAAGCTTCAACCGTAAAAATCTTTTTACTAACAATGGAAATTTGGAAAAAATCAAACAAGAGTTTTCAGTACGGAGAAGCTTCGTACATAGATAGAAACAATCACGAGGAAGACTAAGACTCATTTATAGATTAACTCCGAGGCAAACGCAAAAAAAAAGAAGAAGATATTTTTCAGCTTGAATCTGCTGGAAAAAAAACACTTTTACATGAACGCAGTTCTTCCACCTCTTCGAGCGTTTCTGTCATACGCAATGTTGAATTTGTCCACCATCTCGTTCATGGTGCTGCAGATTGAACCAAAAAAAAAAGAAGTTTACAGATAAAACAGAGTCATCAGTCCAATGACAATTACACCTTTCATAGTTACTAATGATGATAACAGAACATAAAGGCGTAGCATGATTGCCACATGTTTTGTAAACGTTGGCCTGCATATGACTCTGCAGTCGAATACTTTATATAGAATGTTATATATGGTACAGACCTGGTACAATTTGTAATCATTGCTAGGTAAGTTACTAGCAATTTGTCGTTGTACTCCTGCAAAAGGAGAGAATTACATAAGTTTGAGAGATATTTGAGAAAACAAGCCATACTTAGAAAGAATATGATGCAAATGTAACTCACCATCAAAAAGTTATCATGAAACCTCTCTGATTCCATGGCAGGCAACCTTCTTAGCAGGCTAGATACTTGTCTCAGAAGTGAGTTTTCACAAGGAATATCACCTAGAAATAAGAACCCACGAGTCATTATCCGTGTCACCTAAAGCACTTAAGGAAGGGAAAAATAGAAGGTACCTTTCTCCATAGCTGCAAGGTACTGGTGGAGCACTCTGATTCTGCTATTAAGCATTTTGATGGCACTATGTATCCCAGTAAGATGAGCAGCCACTGCATATTAACAAGTAATCAGTCAAGCTTCAGTGTCACTGAAACAAATGGATTATGATAAGTATGAGAGAGGTATAAAGGCTCACACTGGGTTGCTGCTGAGCCTCCATCAGACGGTTTGAGATGTGCAACATGATCGACTGATATCCGTTCAGCTTCAACTGTCTGTTTGGGTTAACATCTCAAGAATCTCAGTCAAGTTCACACCATAGGTTAACAGCAGAATCAAAATTAAGCACAGACCTCGATTGTGTAGCTTGTATGAGCAAAAATGAGCTGTGGGATTCCATCAATGACATGCAACTCTTCCAATCAATTAGAAAAGTTAGGAACTTTAAATCTGGAAGTGAACAAAGATGGAGGTAACTCTGAACTACACACAACATATACCTACAGTAACAAGCTAACAGTGTGGCATTACATAATCACGTACGTCACAGTAACTTCTAAACCAGTAAAAGGAAGATAAGAGTAACTGAAAGCATACCACTTTCATAAATGGTAACTGGGAGATCCTTCTGTGCGTGATTGATTGCCGGGTTAAGAAGCACATAAACGGGAGACTCATTGATATCCATCAACTGTCACGACACGAAAGCCACGCACTTTTCAGTACATTCAGATCAAATCTTAATCCTACAAAAACACTTTGAAAACTCACGGCTTTGTGGATAAGCATATCAGACTCCTCAGCGTCACTCCCCGTAGAGTACCATCCCAACACGTAGAAGTCAGGGAACACTTTCTTGTCTGATAAACAACAAGAATAATCAATCAAAACCCCATAAAATTATCCAAAGGACAAGAGAATAGAGAGAGTGAGAGAGAGCTCACAGAGCTCTTGCTTCTTCTCGAGGAAGGACCTATCGAGGGTTTCAGTCGAAGGATCGAACAAAAGCTCGAAGCTGTTGAAGATCTCCACAGTGCGGCCTCTCTGGACGCCGATCACGCATCCGTAAACCCTAGGGTTCGGCTGCAACATTGCTTCGCCGTTGTTGGAGGAGGCGTTCTCGGTTGCGCAGACTGAAGGCGGAGGGTTTAGCTGAGTCTTGACCCTGGTGTAGTGATCCGATATGTTGACGATTACTAGAGGATGGAGCTTGAAGGTCAAACCGCTCGACGACGAAGGTGCCATTGCTCTCTCCCTCTCTCTCGACTCCTCGTTGGTCTCTTTCGATGAAATTCTTATTGGTTTTAGACCCGGTCTAAATTCGGATCCTAGATCAGGTTCAAGAGATATCGAACCGGTTAAAGAAATGGTTATTGGGTTTACTGTACGAGCCGAGCTTACCTGGAAGTTATAGGTCTCTATACTTTCCATGATTTTTTTTTTCTTTTTACTTCATTGGATTTAAGGTTTTCTCTCCATAAACTCTAGCCGGTAAGTTCTTTTTTTTTTTTGATAATAGCTTCCAAAGCCAATCCCTTCATTTTTTACCTTTTCATTTTTCGATATGTTTGATTTCAAGGCTATTAGCTCAAATCTGATAGTGCTTCTGTGTTGACGTAAGTTTCAATATTATTTACAGGATTTGTCTTTGTGTTTAACCGGATTGGAAGGTCAACAGTATGACTTCTCTAACTATCGTGTTTTTTCGTTCTCCTTCTTCGTAATATCATTGCTTCATCTGGAAGCTGAGTTATGTTATGGATTAAAATTCATCTTTCTTATCAAGACGTATTG
Organism: Brassica napus; assembly: GCF_020379485.1. NCBI lineage: Eukaryota > Viridiplantae > Streptophyta > Magnoliopsida > Brassicales > Brassicaceae > Brassica > Brassica napus. Next base: position 46,816,458 of record NC_063452.1, read on the forward strand.
GACACACATTATATGGTTGACAATTTTTTGGTCGGTTTTTGATGCATTACCATAGTCTCTACCGGTGTGCGTGGTTGTTTCACTTCTTTGTACCACATGCATTGTCCTCTTGTAGGTTTGGTGTTGTGAGTTGCAATAAGTTTTTGAGGCATCATATGTCTTGAGTATAGAAATTTTGTCCTCTTCTTTGGTCCCCACAATTTATCTCGCCACTGCAATCTATGCTTTGCTCCTTAATATTGAGAAATGGAGCCTTGACATGTTTTACTGGATAGTAACATTGCTGCGACTGCAGTAGCACTGCATATTAGTGACATCCTGGGACGTCAAGTTTATCTTTTACAAGATATGAGTTCGTTGCGTTGCAACAGGTTTTTTTTTTTTTGCCATCAATAATTTCTTTAATTAATGAGACAAACTCAACAGATACAAAGCCCATCGGTAAAGGCAAACTTAAAACACACACACAAGGCCCACAAGCCCAACTAAAAAAACCCTAGAAACCGAAAAGGACGCCGCCGTATCCGTGAACCATCGCTTCGAGCCACGACGTCGCCCCCCTTCAAGCCACCCCCTGTGAAACATCCATCGATCGATCCACCGGGACACATCAGAGCTCGTCAGCTCCACCCCATCATCACCGCAAACGCCTTCAAATCAGGTGCTTCTATTATCGGAGAGCATCAATCGCAAGGACGAGATCTCACCCGCCACCATTAATCACCAACACCGAGAAGAAGATTTCGCACAAACCATCACCATAAACCACCGGAGAGTGTCAATCATCCTCCGACGAGAGCTCCTCCATCAAAACCAACCCGAAACCGCCAAAACAAAGATAAAAAACCCTAAAACGGAAATAGGGGACCAAGAGCCGGCGACGCAAGGCAAAAAACACCTTCACCCCCCGGAGACTAAAGCCGGCGAAAGCAGAGCTGAGGAAGCCTCCACTTCCCGGAAACAAGGCCGGCGGCGATGGAGCTTTAGATGCCTCTACCTCCCGGAATCGAAACCTAATCTAACAAACCGACTTCACCACACCCACCCTTCACACGATCGCGTCGTTACTCCAGACGCAGCGCCACCAATGATGTCGGTTCACTCCCCGAGGTGACGACGACAGATGAGGCCTGGACCAGAGCTCCGACAAGGCGATAGGGAAAGGAGGCGAGGGAGAAGCAGGGGAGTTTTCTCAACGGTAAAGCGAAGGGTTCCAGCGACGGCACGCTCGCTCACGCGCCGGTCATACGCCGGACCCAAGATCGGATCTACTTTCTCTCTCTGGACCTTTCTCTTATACAGAAGGACCCTTTCCAACTCCGTTGCAACGGGTTTTGTTTGATGTTTTAATTTAATAAAAACCATAAAATAATAAATCATTTTATTATAGTATTATGATTGTTTTTTGCATATGTTGTTTGAAATTTATTTTATAATTAAAACTCGTTTTCACACATAAGTTCAAGTTAATATTTTTATTTTATAATCATGGTGCATAGATGAGTTGTTATAAACGGTATACTAAGGATTAGAGAAAATACCATACATAAACATTTAAATTGAACACAATCCGAAATAAAAAATGAAAAGTAAAAAGAAATGAAAGTTAAATACAACAATCGAATCAATGACAACATTATACGTATTCTTATCTACTAATTTAATGTTTTATTAAATAAGTCTTAAAATTTTTATTTTGCTAGGATTTTAAAAAAAGGAAAACATTCTATTTTATAAATACTCTTTTACAATTTGTTTAAGATTTTAGAAAAGGTAAATTATTGTCATATAACCTATTACAATTATTTTCTGTTTAGAATTTCAGGAAAAAATATATTGCTATAAAATAATTATTTTAGTTATTAATAAATATTTTTAAAATTTCTATTTTTACCATTCGTATCAATACTAATTTTTACACTTCTTTTGTTACCTAAATAATTTTTAGTATCATATTCATCATCAAACACTCTCTTAAAAATATTATCAAATAAATTTTTACAATTCTCTTTTGGTTAGGACTTAAAAATATTATACAAATTTATTTTGTTTAGAAATTTTTATATAAAAAAGAAAAACAACTATCAAATATTATTTTACAGTTTTATAGGATTTTAGAAAAAGAAATTAATATTACATAATCTTTTAAAATTATATTTTTCTAAATATTTTTAAATCATAATAAAAGAGAATTGTAACATATTTTTGACACATGTCAGAATCTTAATAAATTAATTGACATATGCCGCGATTATGTTAATTAGCAACTTTGAAAAACCAAGTTTTATATAATAAGATTTATAGCCGAAGCTTTTATAGTACTTGCCGACATTTTTATTTAACTTTTTCTTTAATATTATATGTCTCTTTGTATGTTGTTGATCCGGATTGTGGATCCAACAAGCCATTTATTCTAAAAAGACGTCAACGTTAAAAAATATCTGAATTTTTTTTTAAAAAAATATTTGAAATTACTCATCATAATTTATATAAAACTGTTTTTCTGATCCCATTCAAGAGGGTTGTCAAAGTCATACAATTTCAAATCTATACTAAATAAAATGGACTAATTTAGATGTCTTTCACTTGTCCACATTGGACAAAAATATTTCATTCAATCAGATTTCTGGCATGTTGCCATGTCATCTCTACTAAGTCTCTTCTTCTCTACCAATTCTCTATTTTCTTTGAAATGCAATTGTCTCTTCACCTCTCTTTATCTATGTATCGTCCATCTCCCTCTTCAGTTACACTCATAGATCTATTTAATTGAGAAAAAAAAAAAAATGGTAGTTCGAGTGGGCAAGCCCACTACCATCCCCGGAGAGAGAATGTGAAAGCCCCGGTGGCCCGTGTAATTGTTTGCAGCCGCAGGGATTCGAAGCCGGAGTATTGGGCATCATAGCATCACACTAGCCCTCAGCCGGACATCGTCCTACCACTAGCCCACTTACACGGGTTTATTTAATTGAGAAATCAAAATATCTAATACAATGACATAAATACTAGGAGCAACTGATCTCACATTTGGTGTAACCCCCTTGATAGTTTTGGTAGTCACAAATTAGCTCTTACCTCTAAATTCATATTTGGTATAGACAAATCTACATTTGTGCTTCAATTTTAATAATAACTCATCGAATTAAAATAACCCATCTTTAATGATTGCTGACCATTCTCACATTATCTACTATATGTCATAATTTCTTATATGATATTTTTTTTTTTTTCCGTCGAAATGTTTTTAGTATTAAAAAAACGGGCCAAGCCCAGTACCAAATTACGAACATACAAAAGCCCAACTGCACCAAAGGGGCAAACTCGTTTCTCAATTGGGCCAAACCCTCTTGGCCAACTTGAGGAAAACCCTAGACCCTTCACGCGATTGACTTCGCCGCCTCGCAGATCAACCTCTCTGCTGCTTGGACACGTGTTGCCATCCTCGCCGTCGAGGGTACATGTGTTGCGAGGACATCGTGTCACCACCGCTTCTCGTTTTCGCCGGAGATCGAAACATCTGATCTGCCGACCACCCCGGAACTCAAAAGCTCCGTCAATCTTCTCCTCAACCATCTTTGGGTCTCTAAAAACCGGAGAGAATCAATCGCCGAGGCGAGATCTCATCCAACACCGTTCGCCGCAGACCCCCAAGAAGAAGCGTCGCATGCATCGCCACTCTTTCCGCCGGAGAACTTCCCTCTCCTCCGACGAACCACAAACAACCGAATCATAATAAAACCGAGATAAAACTAAACCCTAAAAGACAAGGGACCTAAAGCCGGCGACGCAAGGCTGTGGAAGCCTTCAGCCCCCGGAAACCATAGCCGATGACGGCGGAACTGAAGAAGCTTCCCCGCCACGGAGACAAAAGGCCGGCGGCGACGGATCTGTGGTAGCCTCCATCTCCCGGAAATATTACTCGATCTACTAAAGTCTTAACCCCGCCATCTTTTCCGCAACCGCATCGTGACTCCAGGTCCAAAAAACCACACCGGATGGTGGCTGACCAGAGCTCAGACAGACGGAAACCAGAGGAGGCGAGGAGAAGGCAAGAAACTTATCATTATTTCTAAAAGAAAACGGGTTCCGGCGGCGGCACGGACGCTCACGCGCCGGCCGACCGCCGCACCCCTCTGAGTTTTTACTTTTCTCTCTCTCTCTCTCACCAGGATTTGTTACTTGTTGGATTAGATTTTTATTAGACCAATTTCTTATATGATATTCTTACCACACTTTTTTTAGAATGCTTTTTAATGATGATGACTTTTCTGTCTACTCAAACTAAATCACACTATACTGACAATGAAATCTTCTAATTGCATCATTAATAAAAAAATACTAAAGAAGTAATAAAAAAGAAATCATGTTCCATTTGTCTTATTATATATAACACGGTGAATCAAACACTTAAACTTTCTCAAGATCGACAAGTTCCATATCACCATGCCAAGTTCTTTATGGTTTCGACTAGATTTACTGGATAGTGCATCCATTAGGATTTGCTTCCTTTTGAGGGACTATATTAGATTCTTCATTCTTCTCTAGAACTATTTCAGGTTCTTCATTTTTCTCTGGAACTATTTCAACTTCTTCATTCTTCTCTGGAATTATTTCAGATTCTTCATTCTTCGCCAGGACCAGAACTATTTCAGCTTCTTCATTTTTCTCTGGAACTATTTCAGATTCACCATCTTCATTTGAAACTACATCAGATTTCTTAGTCGATGTCAAAACTTCTACTCTTTTACCAAGTTTTCTCTTAACAGTTTCCACCACCTCATCTAAATTAAAATCACCAGCGACCATAACCTTTTGAGTATCCAGATCCACATCACATTGTCGAACTCCTAATATATTATAACATATCAATAAAGCGATTATTATAACGTCAATGCTATATAATTACCATCAAATGAGTAAATATATATTGTGAACAAAAAATCTTATTTCTTGCCATTCAAGTAGAAAACTACTTCTCTGACACGTTTTGCGCAGTTCTTACAATGCATCCCGATCTTCAATTCAGCATTGACAACAACACTAGAAAAATTTTCAAGGGAGAAAAAGTGTGCCAGTTAGTATGCAAGAAGAGTATTAAAAAACTCTTATTCAAATTACATAAAATGTAGAGATATAAGTCACTGTACCTATTTGAATTATATACTGGTGGTGATCTCTTTGACCAGAAGCAACCCACCATATTCGAATTCCAAACAAAAAACACTAGTTCTAAAAATCTTCTCACCGTATAACACCTCTTATGAAAAAGTTGAACTTTAACAATAAAAAAATAAATACATATATATATATTACAGAAAGGTAAACAATGACTATGTGTATAACAGATACATAACTTATATAGGTATAAAAGATATATGACTTATATAGATAATATTTGAATATAAAAATTTCTCAGTACAAATGTTACAAAACAAAAAAGAAAGTAAAAATTACTTAATTTATTTTCTCTATATTTATAGTGTATCAAACTTTTGTAATTATGAATTAAGAAAATTGTATTTTTTTTCCACGGTCAATTCTTGTCTTTTAATTTTTTTCATCATTTTGAAGATAAAATCTCAACTTTCCAGTATTTTTTATTTTATAAAGATAGATCTTTATATTTACTATGTTAATTTAATGATGTTTCTAGAAGAAAACTATTTTCTTAGTTTAATTATACATCTAACTGGTATTTGAGTTTTGATTCTATATCATATATGTATAATATTGTAGACACATGCAGAATTCATTAAAATATCAAACATCTTAACTAATAAAGCTACACCATCCTCCCTTCGACCATTTAAAATGGGGGTATTGAATAAAAGATTTAATTTTATATTATTAAAATGATGTTGTTGAAAAATAAAATTTGATTATGTTGATTATTTGGTGTTGAAAATATTCAACATGTTAAATAAGAGAAAACCCAATTATTTATATTCTAACATGTTGAAATTTTTGATATTTTCATATCCTTCTAATTATTTAAAACCAATTATTTTATTATAAAATATATAATTATTTATTTACTATACAAAACTTTATTATTTCAAATTACAAATAAATAAAAATTATGTTTATTTAATTTGTATATAGAAAATAATTATTAATTAGTAAAATAGGGTATTGATTTTTATTAAACAAACCGTTCTAATGTCTAAAAACTGATTGTTCATTGAATGATCAGAAGTAAGAAATAGAAGATAATAATGTATAAAGGTTAAAAGATCAAAAGGAGAGTGTTGAAACTGGAATTATTGTCGATAGTCTTCTGAATGCGCCATGTCATCTTTGCTTCTCTTTCATTACGCCACCTCATCACCTCCTTCCGCGTTAGTTGAGTTGATTTCGTGAAACAAAATGGACTTCAGTGGGATCTCAATTATCTAGGAATTAGGTATTTCTCCTAAAACAAACGTGGTCATGAGCTTAGCTTTTTTTTCTGGTCTAATTGGCCCATTAAGTAATTCCCTTAGTTACCCCTAGAGCTTCATTACTGAATCAATCTAGCATCGGTTCTGTGTAACCATGACGCTTCACATTACTTTTGCCGATGACGTAATGTTTCATAGTATCACCAAAAAATCTGATACCTCTACAAAATTCTAATTTTCCTAATCATTATTTACTTTGTAAAACATCTAACTTTCAGGAATGGAAAGGGATGAGGGTAAAAGGAATTTAGAGATGAATTCATGTTTTTCAATGCTTCACGCTGTTCAATCTATGTAAGATTACTGGGAGGTTTTGCTCGACCTCTACCATTGGTAGAAGTTGTGAACTATTTTGCCTGATAAGATCTCTTTATTTATTTTTGCATGAAACTAAAAGTCAAATACAATGTGAAATAGGAATATTCAGTTCTTAAAATCTTGGCAATAATTTTCCCCTTTTGGCTTATAGGACCCTCTGTTGCTTCTTTATGTTGGCATTCTGAGGGTAAATCCACAGCTGGTTGGACTTGAGGATGGAACCGGTGTGTTTCACGATGTTGAGGCAAGTTTTAGATTTTAAGGTAATCCATGTATTCTTGTTGATGGATTAACTATAACAAAGGAAAAAAATAATATCATTGTTTCATGCAGAATAGAAAGATACCAAGGAGCTTGAATCTCCATGCTGCAGCTATTGTGTGTCTAAATTAGGAGGGTGTGAAGCAACATAACATTATTGATAAAGAAACATGATCAATCCTGTTAAACATGTCGGTTGCCTTGAGAATGTAAAGTTTATTTATGGTGTTAGGGGATAAGTTGAGTCAAGTAACTTGGTTGGGTTGTTAACTCAATATGGTCATTTTAATTTTTAAAATCTATGTAATTTCTCTGTTTCTTAAAAAGTGTTATTCTAATATATTTTTTATTATTTAGTTACACAAAAAGTGTTATTTTATAATTTCAATGCAAAATTATAATTATTTTTAATTTAATATTAATTAGAACTTATACATTTATAAATATTTTTATTTATCTTAAATATTAGAGTATTTGTACTTCCTACCTACCATGTTTCCTATATTTGTACCCTATACCCTATTTCTCTTAATTCCCCCCCCCCCCAATATTACCATTTCTCTCCCTTTCTATGGTATTCGACTTCTTTTAGTATATTTCCCTAATTTGCTCAATATTATTATTAGTTAAATGTCAAGCAACACTTTTTAAAAGATAGATAGAATATTTGATTAGATAACACATTTGAAGGTCTACCTTGGAAAGCCTGGGATGATGTCATGATGAGATCTAACAAGCGGTGAAAATGTGGTCCAGCTTGGATTTTAAAAGGTTCGATAATATAACAATTAACAATTCTACGATGAGAGATAAAACATAAGTTGAAGATTTCAAGTTCATGTTACTATACTACTAATTAAATTTGTAATTATATTCTCCCAATCAATTTTTATAAATTCTATTATATATTAAAAGAAAATTCAATTTTGTGATTTTTTCTTGCATATCTTTTACCTCTCAAAACAGATAATTTAACCTTTTTGATGTTTTTATTCACAAAGTTTATTTAATTCAAATCTAAAAAGAGAAATTAAACTAAAAAAAACTTACACCAGTTGACAAACAACCCAATATTACATACAATATATAATTTTAAACTGATATGTATTTGTCTCCAAATACACTCAATAGTAAAAAAAATATATGATATTTTAATATAAAATAATATATTCTGCATTTAGAATACATTCAATATTGAATTGATATTTTTTTTAAGTTTATGTAGTAATTTGATGATATAAAAAGATAAGACGATATATATTTAGAAATAATAAGTCCTACATTTATATTGTATTTTTTAGTAGGATTTACAATCAAGAAATTCATGTAATATTGTATTAGTATTCTAAAAATTTAGATGATTAAAAATATAATATAACTATAAGACTACAAACTAATAAAGAAATGTTAATACATCTTTCATTTACAAACATGTACGACCACTAAAAAATCATGCAATATTTTTTGAAAAAAAAAAAAGAAAAAAAAATCATGCAATATTAAAATTAATATTTGTTGGGGTGAAAAATAAACCAATCTGGATGTTGAAAAGCATATTTAATCTCATAAATTTAAATACAAAAATAAAACACGGCCACGAGAAGTATAGATTGGGATTTGGAAGGTAATGATCAATTCCAGCAGGCGAAGGAGCCAATAATAACTACGACGGAGTTAAAAACATGGCTATGAGAGACCTTGTTAACGGCGGAGCCGCCTGCGCTGTTCCCGGCTCTTCTTCTTCTTCTTCTACTTCCAACCCTCTCGGAGCTCTCACCAACGCTCTTCTTGGTTCCTCTTCCAAAACCCAGGTTAGCATTCCTCATCGTGGGGCTGGGTTTTGTAATTACAATATGTAGTTATTCTCTTATGTCGTGTCACAAACTTGTGGCATCTTCTGATTGTTTCCTTAAAATTGTCAATTTTTATTGATGGTTTGGTGGGCAGGAAAGGCTCAGGGAGATACCTAATGCCACCCGCGCAGGTCCTGGGCCACAGTTTTACTCTCAAGACCAACACCTAAGCTCACTTCCTGGTTCTGAGTTAGATCAGCCTCTTCTGCAACCTGGTGCTCAGGTTAATGCTGTGTAAAGTTTTGATTTTTCACAATGGTGGTATTGATTCTGATTACATATCCTTTGTGATAACTGATTGGTCTGCTAATTATTTCATCAGGGGGCAGAGTTCTTCCGTGGCTTTAGCTCTGTAGAGCAGAATGGATGAAGTACAGCGTGGTGGACCTATGCCTCCAATGGGACCTATGTATGAGCCAGTCCATCCTACATTTGAGGGTTTGTGATCTAAATTTCACTCTGCCACTTGTATTTAGAGCTGGGTACAAAGGGGATAGACATATTAGTGGTTTTATAAATTGAATAAATTGTAACTTCTTCAATTGCCAAGTAAACAGCATTAGTTTTGTTGGAACAAAAGGAGTGAAAGTGTTAAAAGTAGTATAGCTACATGAAATAAGTAGCTCGGCCATAGTTGAAGCAACTTCTTCACCAATGCGTTCTCTTTTGCTTGCTTGAATTTTCTTTTTCCATTGCAGGACCCCCACAAAGAGTCTTGTCAAACTTTCTGCACTCATTTGTTGAGAGTAGTCGTGGTGGCATTCCCTTTCGTCCAGCACCTGTCCCTGTGCTGGGGTTGTCGCAAAGTGACAAACAATGCATACGTGATCGTAGTAGCATAATGGCCGGCCATTTTTTTGCCGATAGGGGAGAGGAATTCATCAATTCTCAGGTTTGCTGTTTGTCTGATAGTTTTATGTAGCAGTATCATTGTGTTATATGCTTTCAATTTGGGTTTAAGCCGTGTATGTTTCTGATATGCCTAAGCCTTTTATGTTCTCGTTTTTGTTTGTTTGTTTGTTTGCAGCTTCTTCTCTCTGTGTCGTTGGATGAATTAATTGTTATATGTTGTTTTATAGGTAAACGCATTATTGTCATCTTTGGAAATTGATGATGGCATTCAAGCCAGAGGTCATATTCCCGGGAGGTTTCGAGAGCTACATAATTATTGGAATGAGTCTCAAGCTGTCACGAAACCTGGTTTTCATCCTGCGGATGGTTGGGCGGCCGAATTTAACCAGCACGGAATGGATCATGGTGGTCCTGACGGATGGGTCCAGTCTTTTGAGCAACAACATGGTGTGAATGGGTGGGCCACCGAGTTTGAGCAGGTATATTGGTAGATACTTTTCCCTTCAGTTGTTTGATATACTCTATTCGAATGTCCATCCGAGACACATGTTTGACAAGCTTTCATTTAGTATGTTAGAATTTCTAGGACATATACTTTAGGTTGAGTATAGTCTTTGATTCCCTAGTTCCCAGAGCATAGTTGTTCAAAAGCCTGAATCTGTTGTGTCTTTTTGTGATGTAAACAGTCATCAGGGTTTAACTCGTATTTAATTGGCCAACAGCCTTTAGCTTTCTGATATAAATTTTTCAAGTTTTCTGAAAATCGTTGGCGTCTAAGCTTTTTTCATTCTTTTTTTTTTTCGTAGGGTCAATCTCAATTGATGTCAAACCAGATGAGAAATATGGATATGCAAAATTTAGCTGCAATGGAGCAGACTCGTAAGCTTGCCCATACACTCTCTCAGGATGGCAATCCTAAATTTCAGGTTGGTGTAACCTCCCTTTAATAGACATTTGCTTTCACAGTAAACTCCTTCATTTTTTAAAAGGCCTTTGATCCTAGTTTCAGTAAATAAATATGCAGTCAACTGTATTGTTGGACGAGTTATCTTTTTGACTTTTTCTATAGGCTGTTCTGTTCCCTTATTTCCATTGCTGAGAACTTGTACTGCACATGATAAATGTTTCTTTTGGGCTGATGTGTTGATTTGTGACCTAGAGTTTGAAGATCTCCGAAATTTTATCACAAAATTGTAAATTCCAATTTGCTCAGCTGTTTTCTTGAGATTTATCTAAAACTTTGGCAAAATGCTTGGTGAATGCAGAATTCAAAATTCCTCCAGTTTGTTTCAAAGATGAGCCGCGGTGAGCTCATCATTGATGAGAATCAGGTCAAACCAGGATCAGCCCCTGGGGAATGGGCTACTGAATATGAACAGCAGTATTTGGGGCCGCCAAGTTGGGCTGATCAGTTTGGAAATGAGAAAGTATGTATGTGCTGATTAATAAAGTATGTTTTCGCTTTAGGGTCTCACTCGCTACTGATAGCATGCTTGTGCAAATTGATTTAATGTTATGCCTTTCTTGCATAGCCTTTATTTCGCAGTTGAAGCATCTGATGATAGGTTTAGCTATTGTAGTGAATCTCCTGCATTTTCTGTCCACATTTTTTCAGTGAAATGGTTCCTTATACTTACACAATATGAAATCTTTGACATGGTAGAAAGTTTAGTGACAACATATCGTCTTTTTCTTTTCGATAAGAAGCATCTTCGTGAATCTACTGTAAGCTTTTTTTTTGATTTGGTGTGTGTGTGTAGCTTTCACATGGACCAGAGCAGTGGGCTGATGAGTTTGCTTCCGGGAGAGGACAGCAAGAATCGGCAGAGGACCAATGGGTTAATGAGTTTTCGAAGTTGAATGTTGATGACTGGGTTGATGAATTTGCTGAAGGGCCCCTGGGTGAGAACTCAGCTGATGCATGGGCAAATGCTTATGATGAGTATGTCCAGTTCCATTCCTTAATCATTTAAACTCTTTTGTTACATTTCTCCTATGCAATTTTCTCTGGTTCCTTAGGCGAAAAATTTGCAACTATGCTCTTCTTTTCTATCACTAAATTTCAGGTTTTATTTTTACAGTGATGCTTTGCCTGGTTAGTCAAGGGATTATATTTGATTACCTTCTAGTTTTTACCTTCATTGAAGACATGAACAATGTTTTACTAACATGCATTTTCGACTTTTAAAATCCATCTAATAAAAGTCTCTGCCTCGCCAGGTTTCTGACTGAAAGAAATGCTGAAAAACAAGCGAGTGGTGTCTACGTCTTCTCTGACATGAATCCTTATGTGGGCCACCCTGATCCTATGAAAGAAGGGCAGGAATTGTTTCGCAAAGGACTCCTGAGTGAAGCAGCGCTTGCACTGGAAGCTGAGGTTATGAAAAATCCTGAGAATGCTGAAGGTTGGAGATTACTTGGGGTCACGCACGCAGAGAACGATGATGATCAACAGGTTACTCAGATTACACTCGACTTATAAAAACACAAAGAGATTGCTAACATCTTTCAATATTGTGGATGCAGGCAATAGCTGCAATGATGCGGGCACATGAGGCCGATCACTCAAATCTAGAGGTGCTTCTTGCGCTTGGTGTGAGCCATACCAATGGTCAGTGCCTTGTTTTTATGACATTATCTTGTTGCTCAATATGGCTATACATTTTTGGTAATCAGTTAGGTGACTAATATCTTATCCTCTGTAATTACAGAGTTGGAGCAAGCAACTGCTTTGAAATATTTATACGGATGGCTGCGGAATCACCCCAAGTATGGAGCAATCGCGCCTCCAGAGCTTGCTGATTCCCTATACCATGCTGATGTAAGCTCTCTTCCTCTTGTAAAATCTAAATCTCACCTCATACTTGTATTGAAACTTTATTCCTTCTCTGTGTATAAACAGATTGCTAGATTATTCACTGAAGCTTCTCAGATGAACCCCGAGGACGCTGATGTGCATATAGTGTTGGGTGTTCTCTTCAATCTGTCAAGGGAATTCGATAGAGCTATGACTTCCTTCCAGACAGCGTTACAATTAAAACCAAACGATTATTCGTTTTGGAATAAGCTTGGAGCTACACAAGCCAATAGTGTCCAGAGCGCCGATGCCATATCTGCTTATCAACAGGTTAACTGTTCGATGCACAGATATCAACATTTCTCCAAGTATCATTGTTTCTGCTTCTTTCTGACTGTCGTGTTCTGTTTTTTTTTTTTGGTACGGGCAGGCTCTAGATTTAAAACCTAACTACGTTCGTGCTTGGGCAAACATGGGAATCAGTTACGCAAACCAGGTTAGAGTTCGTGTTAAAAGCAAGTATCTGATTGTTTTGCACTGGAACTAACTTAATGTTGGTATGCTATTGTGCGTTTCTAATTGTAACAGGGGTTGTACAAAGAGTCAATCCCTTATTATGTGCGTGCCCTTTCGATGAATCCTAAAGCCGATAACGCATGGCAATACTTGAGGATCTCGTTAAGGTACATCCCTTGTAGCTTGTGAAGAAGAAGAAGAAAAATCCATTCAATCCACCAATGTCCGTTGATTTTCTTTTCCTACTTTTGCTTAACTTTTTGCAGCTGTGCCCCGAGGCAAGACATGATTGAAGCTTGTGAGTCAAGGAATCTCGATCTCTTGCAGAAAGAATTCCCGCTGTGAGTAGAAGCTACGATTCAAGCAAGTCCTTCCCGGTTAAACGATTCATTTGTTTTATTGAATGGCAAATGGAAATCTTACAAGGTACCGAGTACCTCTTTTTCACTTTTAGTTTTTGTTGTTGTAAAGTTAAAACTATAATTTGAAGAATAAAAAGTTGAAATATTTAACGAGGGAAATACGCTAAGATTGCACAAAAAATGTTTCTGTCACAAATATAGACTCTAAGGTTTAAAATGACCAAAATGTTTCATTAAAGAGGTAAATGTTATAAATCAATTGATGGATGTCAATAACCGGTCCGGTCCACAAACCGGGTCATCCGCAGGAGAGAGAGAGAGGAGAGAGAGAGCCGGCCTATTGAAGAGAGAGAGAGAGCCGGCCTATTGAAGAGAGAGAGAGAGGTGGCCATATCATGTTTTTCTTTTCCTTGTATGATTAGGATTTCTTTTCTTTGTAATCTTTCTATTATTATGTATTAGTAGTTTTTCCTAATCCTAGTGGATTTAGGTTTTGAATACTTTTCTTTTTACTTATCTTGTAAACCCCTATATAAGGGAACACTTTATGATTAATGAAAGAACAGAAACATTCAGCTCTAAATATATTGTTTCACAGCACGTTATCAGCACGAGTCTCTGAAACACTCTGAGCCAAAAACCCTAAATCGAAAAACCCCTAAACCTAAAACCCAGCCGGCGACCTTAAACCCTAACCCGACGAACCCTAATCCGTTCTTGTTCGCGTTCCGGCTTGTGTCCATCCGATTAGCTCAGCCCCTAAACGTTACCCGACTGAAGCATACCGTCCGATCCCGATCAGACGTTCAGCCTCAGCCCATTCGCGAGAAGCGCTCACGATCCGACGAACCGAACCCGATAGGAGACAGACTGCTCGTGTTCCCGACCAGACGCGGCCAGCCTCAGCACGCGATCGTTCCAGCCCGTTCCAGCTCGCGTCCGTTCGAGGTTCTCTTGGTGGTCCGGTTTCTACAATCTGCAAACAAAAGAGATGAACGAGAACAAGGATGTACTCGTTGTGGACAGTGGCTCAAGCCACACGATTCTTAAAGATAAGAGATACTTCATAAATCTAACTCTTAAAAACGCCAACATCTCAACCATTGCAGGTATTGCTAGCCTCATAGAGGGGCACATGCAGACAAATATCCTGTTGCCTATGGGTACACATCTTGAGATATCAGATGCCTTGTATTCACCCAAATCTAAGAGAAGTTTACTAAGCTTTAAAGACATTCGAATGAATGGATTTCATATCGAAACCAAGGGCGAGGGAAACAAAGAATCTCTTCAAATCTTTGAACTCGTCCATGGCAATAAGAAAGTCTTAGAATGCATCCCCGCACTATCAACTGGTCTTTATCACACTAAAGTCAGGATGATCGAAGCTAATGTCATTTTTAATAAAGAGGCAATCGATAACTTCACTTTGTGGCACGACCGGCTGAGTCATCCTGGGTCGTCCATGATGCGTAAGCTGATTATGAACTCGAACGGTCATTCCCTTAAAGAGAAACGAGTCATCCCTAAGCACCTATCTTGTGTTGCTTGTTCCCAAGGGAAACTCATTTCTAGGTCATCACCAGTTAAAGTCACTAAAGAGACTATAAACTTTCTGGAAAGAATTCAAGGAGACATCTGTGGACCAATTCACCCACCTAGTGGAACATTTCGATATTTCATGGTTCTCATAGATGCGTCCACTAGATGGTCGCATGTCTGTCTCCTGTCGACCAGGAACTTGGCCTTTGCCAGGTTGCTTGCTCAGATAATTCGATCACGAGCACACTTTCCAGATTTTCCATTAAAGACTATACGTCTTGATAATGCTGGTGAGTTCACTTCCCAAGCGTTTAATGACTACTGTATGTCCATGGGGGTAAGTGTGGAACACTCCGTGGCACATGTACATACACAAAACGGCTTGGCCGAGTCATTTATTAAACGCATACAGCTTATAGCCCGACCATTACTCATGAGGTCGAGGCTTCCGGTTTCAGCATGGGGACACGCCGTCCTGCATGCGGCCGAGCTCATACGCATCAGGCCATCAAGTGAACATAAGTATTCCCCATTACAATTACTTACGGGTCATGAGCCAGACGTATCTCATCTTAAGACATTCGGCTGTGCCGTTTATGTTCCTATAGCTCCACCACAGAGAACAAAGATGGGACCTCAAAGGAGGATGGGGATATATGTCGGATTTGATTCCCCCACGATTTTAAAATATCTTGAGCCAACTACGAGTGATTTGTTTAAGGCCATATATGCGGATTGTCATTTTAATGAATCCGAACATTCGACCTTAGGGGGAGATAACAGCAAAATGATAAAAGAAATTTCATGGAATCAAACATCCATTTCTTGGCAAAATCCTCGAACTCAAGTGTGTGATCTTGAAGTTCAAAAGATTATACATTTACAAAAGCTAGCTAATCAATTGCCAGATTCCTTTGCTGACCCGAAAAGTGTGACCAAGTCATACATACCTGCTGCTAATGCACCAATAAGAATTGATGTTCAAGAGGGACACAATCAAGTTGCTACAGAGTCTAGCCAGCGTGTGAAGCGTGTGAAACGTGGTAGACCAATAGGTTCCAAAGATAAGAACCCTCGGAAAATAAAGAAAGGTGCAACCGAGGTTCATAAGATACCAGACACGGCCGCGGCCGATAAAGCCCGTGATGTGGCCGCGACCAACCCGGCTTTAGACATGGCCGGACCTGATGCCACTGATGTGGCCGGCCCTGATGTGCCAAACAATGATTCTTGGGACGCCAAGATTCATGGTACTGATGGTGCAGATAATAATGAGATCTCAATTAATTATGTCTTGTCTGGAAAACAGTGGAACAGAAAACATGTCGACATGGATGATTTATTTGCTTATAAAGTAGCACTTGAACTTATGGATAATGTGGATCAAGAACCCACGTCTATATATGCATGCATGCAAAGATCAGATTGGCTTAAGTGGAAAGAAGCCATAAACGTGGAGTTAGAATCACTGAGAAAGAGAGGTGTGTTTGGTCCAATAATCCGAACACCTCATGATATTAAACCAGTGGGATACAAATGGGTCTTTGTGAGGAAGAGAAATGAGAATGGTGAAGTCGTGAGGTATAAAGCCCGACTTGTTGCACAAGGATTCTCACAGAGACCTGGAATAGATTATGAGGAGACATACTCCCCTGTGGTGGATGCTACGACCTTCAGATTTTTAATAAGTCTGGCCGTGAGAGAGGGTCTGAATTTGCGGTTAATGAATGTTGTAACCGCATATCTTTATGGTCCACTGGATAATGACATTTATATGAAAGTCCCAGAGGGTATAGAATTGAGAAACAAATAGAGTTCTCGAGACCAACATTGTATTAAGTTGGAAAAATCTCTTTATGGACTGAAACAATCCGGACGAATGTGGTACAATAGACTCAGTGAGTACCTAGTAAAAGAGGGATATGGAAATGACCCTATCAGTCCATGTATTTTCATAAAGAAATTCGAAAATCAAGGGTTCGTGATCATAGCTGTGTATGTTGATGATCTGAACATCCTTGGAACCTCTGGAGAGATTTCCCAAACCGTTGAATACCTTAAGAAAGAATTTGAGATGAAAGATATCGGGAAAACAAAATTCTGTTTGGGATTACAGCTTAAGTACATAAGTGATGGTATCCTTGTGCATCAGAAGGCATACACAGAGAAAGTACTCAAGAGGTTTAATATGGCCGATTGCCATCCTCTGGCCAGTCCCATGGTCGTGAGATCACTCGGCCTGGACATTGACCCATTCCGTCCCAAGATGGACGATGAGGATGTCCTTGGTCCCGAAATGCCTTATCTCAGTGCCATTGGAGCTTTGATGTATTTGGCAACTCATACACGGTCTGATATAGCCTTTGCCGTGAATCTCCTGTCCAGGTTCAGCTCCTGTCCGACCCTTAGGCACTGGAACGGGATCAAACATATTCTTCGTTACCTACAAGGAACGAAAGACTTGGGTCTGTTTTATACTAACCATAATAAGGATGGTTTAGTTGGCTTTGCTGATGCTGGATATCTATCAGATCCACATCAAGCTCGATCACAGACAGGATATGTTTTTACACATGGAGGAACGGCCGTATCATGGCGTTCCATGAAACAAACCATCGTGGCCACATCATCCAATCATTCGGAAATATTGGCCATTCATGAGGCTAGCCGCGAGGTTGTTTGGTTGAGATCGATGATCCAACATATCCGATCAGATTGTGGGATGGTCGAGTGTAAAGAACCGACCATTATCTTTGAGGACAATGCAGCTTGCATTGCTCAGCTCAAAGATGGTTATATCAAAGGAGACAGGACAAAACATATTTTGCCTAAGTTCTTATTTACCCACGATTTGCAAAAGACTGGAGAGGTCAAAGTGATCCAAGTACAGTCTAGTGATAACTCGGCCGATTTATTTACTAAAGCACTTCCGACCTGTACATTCAGGAAGCTCACGCATCAGATTGGGATGCGTAAGCTGAATGACCTCCACTGAAGTTCTCATCAGGGGGAGTAGTACGTGTTGTACTCTTTTTCCTTCATCATGTTTTTGTCCCACTGGGTTTTTCATGATAAGGTTTTAATGAGGCAACATTAAGCGTATTACAATCCTTGTATGGTTATGGCATCCAAGAGAGAGTGTTATAAATCAATTGATGGATGTCCATAACCGGCCCGGTCCATAAACCGGGTCATCCGCAGGAGAGAGAGAGAGGAGAGAGAGCCGGCCTATTGAAGAGAAAGAGAGGCGGTCATATCATGTTTTTCTTTTCCTTGTATGATTATGATTTTCTTTCTTTGTAATCTTTTCATTATTATGTATTAGTAGTTTTTCCTAATCCTAGTGGATTTAGGTTTTGGATACTTTTCTTTTTACTTATCTTGTAAACCCCTATGTAAGGGAACACTTTATGATTAATGAAAGAACAGAAACATTCAGCTCTAAATCTATTGTTTCACAACAGTAAATATACTAATCAGTTTGTTTTTTACAAATATGTTTTCTATAACAGAATATACTCAACTAACTATTATATATTTGTCTTTGTTTTACCCTTGAATTTCAAGGTTAGTGATGACTAAAGAAGGAAGCTATGGAGAAGAAACCCAAAATGTAACTTCAATGAAGTTTTTTTTTTTTTGAAAAAAGGGTTATCATTATCAACGAAATTGTTGTTTCCATAGATATCTCTTTTTGGAAAACTCATAATAATTGTATTTTTTTTGTAAACCGTAATTGTTTTACCCTTCTAAATGTTTTGCTTCAAATGTTACACGCCTAATTTCTGGTCTCTATTTTATCCAGCTACCAAATGTGACTAAAATGGTATATAGTTTTGATATAAAAATAAATAAATCACTATCATTTGGTTAATCTAAAAATTATATGACTTGCGCTTTAAATAAATACAGATTTTGACACATAGAATACTTTAACAATTAGATTTTGACACATAGAATACTTTAACAATAATAATAAATATCAAAACAAACTAATTGCCTAAAAAAAAATTCGATCCAATTTTAAAAAATAATAAATTCAAATAACTACATTCCTAATTTTTCTCCCGGTATCACCACCACGTTCAGTGATATAATCAGATTTAAAACTGCATTTATCTCTTCTTCTCCAATGCATCATATTTTTTATTTTCTCTCTGTTCAAAGCTTCGACTGATGCAAATATCATACAAGTAATAATCTTTTAATTGTTAATTTCAGGTTGAATATGACATGTGAATATACTCCTGTTTTAATCGTCAACAATCAAGGTAACATTGGTATTTAGTATTTACAAATATGTTCTTTATATGGCTTATCTTTAAGAAATTAACTGTTATCTTGCTTTTGCATTCACCAAAACTGAAACAGAGAAGGAAGAAGATAAAAGAAAAAAACTAAGATTTAATGAGAATGAAAGAGCTTTCTCTCTCTGCAACAAACATAGTGAATCTTATATATATAAAAGAGACTTGTCTGTCTTCACAGCCCTCCACATCATTTTTCAGGATGTGGCATTTTTGGACACGTGTCACACTTTAATTATTCTCCAATTTTTTCGTTAACGAACGCTAAGTGGGTCATTGCAATTTCTGACTTTTAACCCAAACCAGGTTATGTATACACTTCTGTTCTCTTTTTTTATTCAGGCCCAACGTATCATTGCTTAGTGCTTAGACCCATTAGGAATATCAAAATAGATTATCGTCGCCGACCCTTCCCTTACCTGAAGCCTCCTTCGATGAACTTCCTGTAACGCCTTCTTTCTCCATTGATTTATACCTTAAATCCATTCATTAACTAGCTTTAGTCCACGCCTCCCACTCTATAGCATTTAATCGACCTCACCATCTTCATATGCAACAGACGGGAGGGCTCCTCCTATAAATTTCAACGCTCCGAGCGTTATACAGCTCCATCTCTGTGAAATCTAGAAGTATTGTCTCTGGTGATTACTAACTCCAAAAATGGAAACTTCCTACTCTTTTCTTGGTGATATGAATTAGTTTTGTCATTTCTTGGCTTTTGTACTCAAAATATCAGTAACTTTTTCTTCCTCATCTCTCTTTATGTAGTTCAGATTTAAAAGACAATGTTTTGTCATTCTCACTGGTTTGTTGCTTGATAATTTCATCTTGAACAACAAAGAAAAGAGTTATGTGTTCTGTTTTTTTTTTACTTTTTAATTTGGGGTGTCTACGATCTTTCAGAACAGGATTGGTGGTACTGGAATGGACATGAGAAGCACAGCCAAGGTAATCTTTTTATTTTATTTATACGTTGATGAAAAAGTTAGCAAATTTCCTGTAAAATAGAATCAGAATGACAAAGTTTAATGATCTCTGTTTGGTTTACTTTTACACTCTCCCTGGACCTGCAACCAACCATCAAAACTCCCAAAAAAGGAACTATGATGGTTCCAACACTTGGTGAAGCTCCTGGGGAAGATAGTGAAGTGATCTTATAGTAAGGTCTCTCCTGCAAACCAAGTAAGAAAACAGTGGTCTCACAGCTCTTGCTTACTACATGTAACGCTACATCTGAAGGACTATATGAAACAACTTTAATCCCGTCGTGCTTATAATCGCATGCTTACTTCCAGCCTTGCAGATTATACCATCAGCTCCTGCAAACAACAACAACACATGCCACAATGCATTTGTTGAAAGGCACAATAGAGGAGGAAGCGAAAGCTAAGAAAATTAATATCACCGTAAGCAGTCTGCAAATCCCATTGATTTCCTCCTTTAATCCCAGCGGTTTGATGGACATATAGCATATAGAAACATCGTCTGAAAGCCGCAACCAAATCTGATTCGTCTTCCCAAATCAGAGCTCCTGTATAACAGACTCCAAAGTTTTAAAGTTCGAGATTGTCTAACAAAATCTCCTCTTTATCACGCTCCGACAAACCAGACCCAGGTATGTTTCTACTTCGTTGTTGATTCTTACGGATACTAGAGAACAGCTAAATTATTCTAGCTTTGCCAACATAACATGCAGGTTGTGATGTCAGTCGGCCATGGTTAAACAATAACGTTTTGAGCAGTAGCAGCACTCAAGTTGTAAATGTCCCAAAAGGTACTCATCACTTAGTTCACACGCCACAGAGGACAGTGTAGAATTTGATGGTTCTCGCATCCATATCATAAATTAACGTCTAACTATGTAGATCCTTTGAGAAAGATGGCCCGAAGGAACATGATGTGGTTGTGCAAATCCAAGCTTCTTACACTCAATATGAAAGGTGAGTTGTGTTTCCAAAACAAACAACAAATTCCCTTCATCCAGACCCCCATTCATTGCAGACACTGAACATTAAAATTAACCAAAATCTTTTCCAGGTGAACAGGCTGAGGCACACACTCAGTGAAAAATTATAATGAAGCTGGTGAGTATAAAACTGCATTGCTCTGTCGCCCCTCTTCATCTCTCTCTGAAAAAAAAACAGAACAAGGTGCATAACTACTTTGTTTTTTAGTCTTACGGGTTTCAGAGAACACTTACATTTGTCTTGCTTCAAAAACATTACAACGCAGGTTCTGATATTACTCGGCCGTGGTTATACGAGAACTATCTGAGCAGCACTGGCACTCCAGTTGTAAATGTCACAAAAGCTACTATATCAGCGATGAGTAAGTTCAAACAATAATCAGGTCAGTGTAGAAAATTTATGGTTTTCACCACCGTCTCATAAAATTTACGGTCTTACTATGTAGATGCTTTGAGCAAGTTCCCCCGCACCAACAGGATGCTTTCGCGCAACGCCAAGCTTCTAAAACGCAACATAAGGTTAGTTGTGTTTCCAAAAAAGAGAAATTTCCCATTCATTCACAAACCCAGTCCCCTGCAGGCTGCAGGCATGCATTCAACCTTTTAACAACAATAAAACTGTTGCAGTTAAACATGCTGAGGAACACACATCAATGAGACATCATAACTCAGCTGCGCAAGGTAAATTACCATCTCTCTCTCTCTTTCTCTTAAGTAATACTTACAGAACTATTTTTGAAACATATCTTACTTAAACAATACAAACTCTCGACTGTCTTAACAGGCGGTGTATCAAATGACTGCACCCCGGTATTTGCTTCTGGTCCTCACCTAATCACATGGTTCCCGCATTGTTATAGCAGATCGATCTTGCCACTAGACACGGTAGAAACCTAAACAAACGGGTAAATTAACTGAACTTGATGTGTGTATAAAATTTGACTACTTTAAATTTACTTCTTAGGTACGGCACGCGATAACGAGCAACGCGGCTTCCAATTCGTGCCTTCAATGCATATGCTTCCAAAATCTCAAGTTAGATTAACTTCCCCAGAATTTAGTAAAATATTGAAATACTGCTATCTTTAAGACAACACTGACACCCATCTTTTGTTTGACTTCCCAGCTCTACGTTAGTAACAAAATTTTAATTACATTCCTTTGCATGAATCACTCAAACAACAAAAGCAGGGAAATGGGAGCTGGTTAGGGATGTTTACTATGGAAAGTCCATGAGCCACCATCACCCTTGAAAGAGCTTCTCGAGACTCCTAGCTTCCAAATCAACATCCATGTTGCCAACGGTATGCTAGCTTTGATCTATGGGTGCTGAAGTTGATAAACAGTCACATGACACGGGGCCCTTTTAGTTGCAGGATTCATGGCCATAACTACCACCAAGTCGGCTCCCTTTTACCAGTTGACGGGAAACAATGAATTAGACAATAGGAGGAAAGCGCTAAGGGGTCAACCATCCACAAATATGATTCCAGATGAAAGAACACATTATACAATAATAATTTAGTTAAATTAGATGATATAATTTAATAATAAATATATTTCAAGGAAAACAAAAGAGGATGGAGAAAGTGTACTTACAATATTTTTCAGATTTTATTAAACTCATGCCAAAGAGATAAAATAGTGAATTTGGTGAAAATATTTCTCTTTTTGGTTATTAAACATAAAATTGGAAAAACTGAAAATGATGAAAAACCACAATCAAAGATTATTACATAGATTATTTTCTAGATTTCATTAGACCCAGATGAACGAAATGTTAAAAAAATAGTGAATTTTAATGAATTTGTTTCTTTTTGGTTGGTAAACTGAGAATTAAATAAAAATTGAGAAATATTTTGAAAATTATTTTGAAAAACAAAAACAAGAGTATAAACCCAAAAAATAAAATGTGATTTTAGTATTTGGTAGATTAGCCAAAGACAATGGGATTTTAGTATTTGGTTAAAGGAAATTTTTAAATAAAAACATTGTTAGAGACACTCATAATCAGTGATAGAATTCATTCAGATATACCATAATCAAACATAAAACTTTAACACACAATTTAAAAATGTATTAAAAAATACTACACATATATAATCTCATGCAAATGCAAAAAAAGAAAGAGAGCATATTTGTATTAAAAAATAACTGAAATGAATACTGAAAATTAAATAGTACAATATCTTAAAATATAGTTGATAACAAATAAAAATTCAAACATGTAAGAATTATAAACAAATGTCAAATGTTAACAAAATAAATATATGATCTAATTAGAAAATAAATTATATTTATTATATTCAATTTAAAGTAATTTTCATTTTTTTATAAAATTAAAACATATTTTAATATAAACTCACCCGTCCGTAGGGCGGACCAACCCCTAGTAATATATAATCTGAAAACAAGTGTATCATTATTTCTTCTCTGATTACCTCTCTTATGTTAACCTATAAACTTTTCTATTTTGTTTCTGTAGCCTTGAAAAAATCTTATCTTGTGGCTAACAGATGTGATGCTGCTTTCAAAGATGTGGAAAAACAGAAAACGCTAAACTCTACCGAAGAAAAAGATATCAACAACTATGATGATACAAAAAGGTATCAACAACTATTTTTTTCCTAAGTTATCTAATCTAAATTTGACTATTACATACATGTTTAATATTATTGTTTTATTACTTTAATCCTAAAGAAATTTATATTTCAGGAACGACTTATTAAAATATAGTTAAAACTAATTATATCACGTATGATATTTTATATGCAAGCAAAAAGAAATATATATATATATATATATATATATATATATATTGACAAACAAAAATTGATAATTTAAATGCAAACAAAACCTCACCCGTGCTTAGCACGGGATGATATACTAGTAAGATATGAAACTAATGTGACAAGTCATAATATATGTCATACGTCTTGTACCATGTAGGACAGCATTTTCATCACTGAAAAACTGAAAGTTTTCTTTAAAAATATTAATATTATGTCTATATTTTTGAAGTACTTATACTATTAGTTAAAAGAAAAATACAATTTTCAGTCATTCATATATTATATGATTCACTATAGAAATTTTTATATTTTAAAAATAAATAAAACAGATGAATAAAGATAAAAAAAAATTGAATGAATCCTATGAAAATTTAGGTTTGTAAATTTTGAAACTGCTTTTTACATTAATATAAATCTTCTACCACATATATAATCACGCATAGTAAAAATTATTATAAAATAACTAATAGTAGCATAATAACACTACTTCACTATCACACTAACTATTATCAAAATAAACATATCTTTTTGCAAACTCAAAATAAACTTATATTGTTGTTATATATTCACAAAAATCAGAATTTTAATCAGAATTTCTTTTTTAACTTAGCCAAAGTTGCTAAAAATGCTTATTACCAATGGGGCTCAGTTTAAGGTGAATGAATGTGTTAGGATTTCACATCAAAATTTTGAATAGACAAACAATATATAGTATATAAAATGTTTGAGCTAACAAACTTATTATTATATATCAATTGGTTTCCGGGTTAAAACTCGAAGACTCTTATCAGTTCTTAGGTTTGTGACGATGACATATCGTTATTGTGGTGTCCGAGATACCCCATTTTCATACAAGCCACGGTTATTTATGGACGTCTCTTTCCATAGTTCCACTCAAAAGCCAAGCTTGTTATCTTCTCCTACGTCTTTTATAAAAATGTGTCCCTATTATTTTCATTATGCTTATGGTCCCCTACCTTTTTCCTTCTTCCTACTTTGATGATTATTCTCTACGGTCATCTTAGGTCCATAGAGAATCTAATATCCGAGAAAGATACATATCTATTTTAATATTTGAATGATCTCTTCCCATGAATTGAAAACATTTATATAGTTGGTACAATGTTTACCTAAATTGAAGACATTTATATAGTTTTTTTTTTGGTCTAAAAGACATTTATATAGTTGGTACAATGTTCTTGACAAACGTTAAATAAAACTTTTAAGTAATTCTTTTTTTTTTTTGAATTATACAGGGTATCCTGACCCCACAGAAGTGGTCCAGATTAGTCACGTGCTGCCACATGTCGGTCCCCTATCCCTGGCGATGCCGAAATGTTAATTCCCCAGTGGCCGAGACTCGAACCCTGGTGGCTTCACCGTATTGGACTTTTTTCCTCATGTTAATCACCACCAGACCACAAGCCTTGGTTTTTAAGTAATTCTTTACCAGTGTTTCTCTGACTTCAGTAGATTTAAGTTCTGTAAGTAAATATATGGCTTTAGTAAGAATATAATTTTTTAAGAATGTAATTTCTCTTTAGTGGTTCTTATTAGAAAGCACTAAATTTAATCTTATTGTGTGTTTATATATTATTTTGTAATTTTTAACTATTACAATAAATTTTATAATTTGTTATATTTTCAAAGAAAAACTCTCTAGCTAAAAAATTATGTATCGTGTAATAGTTGGATCCATTAAAATATTTTATCGATCTTAATCTTTTCTTTTATAAATTTTGATACAAGTTTATGTTACAACAAAATATGAAAAAACAGCCAACATGAAACAGCTAAGATCATTTCCGAAGCATCTCCTGAGCGATAAGAATATTATCAGAGATCAACCTTCCTGCCACAAAAGCCGACTGAGTTTCGGAAATGAGCAATGGAAAATAAATTTTCAGCCGCTGGCATAAAACCTTCGAGATAATTTTATACCCTACATTACAAAGACTAATAGGCCTCAATTCCGTCATCCTTGTGGGTCTCTCTGTTTTTGAAATCATACATATATTAGTAATATTTAATCATGTATCCATTTCTCCCGAGACCAAAAAATTATTCACCATCTCTACTAAATCATTCTTAATAATATGCCATGAGTGTTGGAAGAACAGAGCTGTCATGCCATCCGGCCCTGGCGCCTTTTCTGGGTGCATCATAAACAAAGCCTCTTTAACCTCCTCCTCCGTCGCTATCCTCAAGAAATGTTGATTCATCTGAGGAGTAATTCCCGGTGTAACCTCTGTAAGAAAACTATCGAATTCCGATGGGGAGGTGGTACTAAATAGATCCTCAAAATAATCAATTGCCACCTTTTCCATGCCAGTATCCTCTGTAATCTAATTCCCATCCACATCATGTAATCCAACAATTCTATTACCCCTTCGTTACCTAGTTAGAGCATGATAAAATATTGTATTAAGATCCCCAGATGAATACCACATGTTCCGACTTTTCTGGTGCCAGTAATCTTCCTCGTCCTTATATGCATCTTGTAATTTCCTAGAAACCTCCAGAATATCCTCTTGAGACCTAGAATTATCTGTTTGGACCGCTTCAAGAGCTTGTTGTAATTCACTTATTTTTTCCTTTCCATAAGGGGGATTATCTTTCCGCCACTTAGCAATTTTGTGACGACAATTACTAATTTTTTCCACGATGTTCTGTGATCTTCCTTCATCTCGTCTTTCGTTATAGTCTATCCAACCCATTGTAATTGATTCCATGAGACCCGCCTGTCCAATCCACCTCTTATCAAACCGAAATTGTCCTTTCCTCCTAGTGACTTTATCCTCAAGATAAGCCACCACTGGCCGATGATCAGAAGCCACCAATCCTAAATACTCTGTAAAAGAACATGGAAATAAGGTGTGCCACTCTTCATTCGCCAAAGCGCGATCTAGACGACATCTAACTGTCACTGCCCCTTTGCCTTTTCCTCTTCTCCCTTGCCATGACATTTTGTTCCCCCGTGCCGGGAACTTGAGTAAGCCACTATTTTGTATCATATTATTAAAAGGAATAAAAGAATCCGAACTCCTCAAAGATCCTCCATCTTTTTCATGATTACCTGTAATCTCATTAAGATCACCAATAATAAACCAGGGCTCAGAACGCGCTAGTCCATACCTAGTTAAACGTTCCCACACTTGCTCTCGCATCTTTTGAACTGGATCCCCATAAACTAAGGTAATATAAACCTTTTTACCAAGAGCCTCCGCTTCTACATCAATCATTCGATTGCTAGAATATAATACCCTCACCTGATACTTGTTATTATAAAAAAGTTCTAGTCCCCCACTTCTCCCCAATGGATCTACTGTGACCAAATTATCATATCCAAAGTGAGCTTGAAATTTTTGGACAAATTCTGGTTCTTGCTTTGTTTCTGCTAAAAACAGAAAATCCGGCTTATGTTTATGTCTTATCTCGCTCAAATAGCTTATAGTCCACTTGCTGCCCATTCCTCGACAATTCCAACTTAAAACTCTCATTTAAGAAAATAATCTTTTAAATAATCCGGAGAGCCAAAACTACGGGTGTAATGATACCCTCTTTCTCCCATCCAAATATATTCCATTCTTTGTAACCATTCCATAAAACACCATAAAAACTCGGAGAGAGCCACCAGTCACCTCTATACCACTTTGTAATGTTCCTTTCCGTACATCCCAAACTAAACTGTATTTGGTTTAAAGAGACCAAATGCAGCCATTGCATCAGCAGCACCAATGAAAACCCCATTCTCCCATTTTGACCAAAAGAATAGGACGTACCTGTATTTGTAATATTATACAATGACCAAGAGTACCACTGGATATATGTTCTTGAAAAAAACATATTACAAACATAGTAAAACTCAGCTGAATCCAGTTTAGTCCCACACATAAACACACCAACATTACACACACTTACCAATAGACTACTATGATTACAAAAATTCGCACCAAGATAGTATAAAAGAACATTTTTAGTATCCACCGTAAATCCAAACGTAACAGCCCCACTGTCAACCAAAATCACCGATAATAACAGATCCAAACCACTGAAGTTTACACACCCCCGATCTTCATAGAGAGTGTAATCCCTTAGCTTCATTAAGTCATCAATAATTGTCATGTCCTTCTGTCTGTAGACCAGAATGCCATACTTTTGTAGCCTTTTTCTCCATTCCATAATCACTACATTACTTGTCCACTCCTGCCTGAGCACTTGGTCAACCCTGTAATTAAAATAACTATACACTAGCTTAGTCTGTGCCTGGTATAAACAAAAATAACATAACCATCTTCCCCATACAGAAAGCAACGTCCACATGAGATTAAAGCTATCAACCCACATAGCCACAAATACCTTTCCACACATCCCATATAAAATAAAAACGCCAGAATATATAACATAGACAATTATGAAAGCCATCTCTAAAGACCCGAAGTGCCAGCAAACCAAACGCCCATTATTATTCCACCGGTTAAACAAAATATCAAGCTTCGCAAAGACTCTTAAGGACCAAGAAATAACTAAAACCATAATACCCATAACCCCAAAGAACAAACAACAAAGAGAAAACCAACACAACCTTTTATATTGATCTCAAATTTCCCTTTCTCCACACCAGAGAATTTTCCCGATAATACTATATCTTTCCGAATTGATACTTTCAAACTCAATCTCGTAATTGTATCGCGAATCCGTTATCGTCCATAATATTTCATTACCAATTCCACAATGGATCCCAATTCTCCATACCCCAATGAAACCAGATCCGTGATTGATTCTCCCTATTCTTTCCAAACAAAAGAAAGTCGTAGTAGTGAAGTAATCAGAGGTTATACCTTTATTATCCTGCAATTTCGTCTTGATGATGACCAAAATCGAGATCAGCTTCGCTATTATCCTGATTTTCCTTAGTGTCCCCAATTCCCCTTTTCCTCTTATCACTTCAAATCTCCCGAGATCTGAAAGAAATCTCTTTTCCGTATCTCCATGAATCTTATCTTAATGATTTCCTATTCCAATCCAAACCTCCTCACCGATTCCGGGATCCATCGCCGAGAGAACATCAAAACCCTAGATCGCTTCTTGAGTCACCGTCTTCTCTTTTCCGAAAAAAATTAACCTATTAGAAAGCACTAAATTTATTCTTATCGTGTGTTTATATATTATTTTGTAATTTTTAACTATTACAATAAATTTTATAATTTGTTATATTTTCAAAGAAAAACTCTCTAGCTAAAAATTTATGTATCCTGTAATAGTTGGATCCATTTAAATATTTTATCGTTCTTAATCTTTTCTTTTATAAATTTTGATACAAGTTTATGTTGGAACGAAATATGAAAAAACAGCCAACATGAAACAGCTAAGATCATTTCCGAAACATCTCCTGAGCGATAAGAATATTATCAGAGATCAACCTTCCTGCCACAAAAGCCGACTGAGTTTCGGAAATGAGCAATGGAAAATAAATTTTCAGCCGCTGGCATAAAACCTTCGAGATAATTTTATATATAGGGAATTACACTGTCTTAGAATAATGGAAAAACTAAAGAAAGGAAATACAGATATGGAAAGAGTACAAATCATAATCTAATAAGGAAAATGCAAAATGCTGATTCTCTCTCTCTAGCATTGAGCCGGTTATGAACCGGACCGGTTATGGACATCCACAATATGATATATAACAGTAATACAAATGTTATTTTTTTGGGTACGAGAGTGACAAAAAAAGATGTCGGTAAGAGAAAAACTGGTTTTCGCTATTAGAAAGGCAAACCGGCATAAACCGGAAGCGGACCAAACAAATTATAAAAAGCTTGGTTATCAAAAGACTTAAACCATGTCAGACGTTAAGAATGACACGTGCCGTGCGTAGAAATAACACCGTGTGGTATTTCGTGTGAGCGTGTTATAAGGAAGACGGAAAGTTTTGAGACAAAGTGAACAGGAAATAAGAAAGCGCTAGAGATGGCGATGAAGACGGTTTGGATCCTTCCTTGTTGTGAATCAATACTAATAAAAGGGACCTTTTGAGGCTCCATAGAGCGTCCACATCATCGAAAAAAACTTCTCCCGAAAGATGACACGTGACATAAAATATAGTTTTACATTTTAATATTACTAATTTTCGAAAATTATAAATAATATGTAAACATACAGCATAAAAAATGGAAAAACTACATTAAACATATAAACATATGTAAAATTACCATTTTCACTTAAAAAAAGACTGCTTATCTCCATAATGTAACATTACCGTTTTATAAAAAAAAAACCGAAAGATGACACGTGGCATAAAATATAGTTTTACATTTTAATATTACTAATTTTCGAAAATTATAAATAATATGTAAACATACATCATAAAAATGGAAAAAATACATTAAACATTTGTAAAATTACCATTTTTCACTTAAAAAAAAGACGGCTTATCTCCATAATGTAACATTACCGTTTTATTAAAAAAAAAACATTATATATAATTTCGAAAATAATAAATATATGTAAACATACAACATAAAAAATAGAAATACTACATTAAACATAAGTAAGATTACCATTTTATACTAATAAAAGAGACCTTTTGAGGCTCCATAGAGCGTCCACATCAGCGAAAAAAACTTCTCCCGAAAGATGACACGTGGCATAAAATATAGTTTTACATTTTAATATTACTAATTTTTGAAAATTATAAATAATATGTAAACATACAACATAAAAAATAGAAAAACTACATTAAACATATAAACATATGTAAAATTACTATTTTTCACTTTAAAAAAAGACGGCTTATCTCCATATTGTAACATTACCGTTTTATAAAAAAAAAAAAACGAAAGATGACACGTTGCATAAAATATAGTTTTACATTTTCATATTACTAATTTTCGAAAATTATAAATAATATGTAAACATACAACATAAAAATGGAAAAACTACATTAAACATTTGTAAAATTACCATTTTTCATTTTAAAAAAAGACGGCTTATCTCTATAATGTAACATTACCGTTTTATTAAAAAAAACAAAAAGCATTATATATAATTTCAAAAATAATAAATATATGTAAACATAAAACATAAAAAATAGAAATACTACATTAAACATATGTAAGATTACCATTTTACATTTTTATTTTTAAAAAATAATATGTAAACATACAACATAAAAAATAGAAAAACTACATTGATTACCATTTTTCACTAAAAAAGACGGAGTCCCGAAAGATGACACATGGCATAAAATATAGTTTTACATTTAAATATTACTAATTTTCGAAAATTATAAATAATATGTAAACATACCGCATAAAAAATGGAAAAACTACATTAAATATATGTAAAATTACCATTTTTCACTTAAAAAAAAGACGGCTTATCTCCATAATGTAACATTACCGTTTTATAAAAAAAACAAAAAGCATTATATATAATTTCAAAAATAATAAATATATGTAAACATAAAACATAAAAAATAGAAATACTACATTAAACATATGTAAGATTACCATTTTACATTTTTATTTTTAAAAAATAATATGTAAACATACAACATAAAAAATAGAAAAACTACATTAAACATATGTAAGATTACCATTTTTCACTAAAAAAGACGGAGTCCCGAAAGATGACACATGGCATAAAATATAGTTTTACATTTAAATATTACTAATTTTCGAAAATTATAAATAATATGTAAACATACCGCATAAAAAATGGAAAAACTACATTAAATATATGTAAAATTACCATTTTTCACTTAAAAAAAAGACGGCTTATCTCCATAATGTAACATTACCGTTTTATAAAAAAAAACAAACCAAAAGATGACACGTGGCATAAAATATAGTTTTATATTTTAATATTACTAATTTTCGAAAATTATAAATAATATGTAAACATACAGCATAAAAAATAGAAAAATTACATTAAACATATGTAAAATTACTATTTTTCACTTGAAAAAAAGACGGCTTATCTCCATAATGTAACATTACCGTTTTATTAAAAAAAACAAAAAAATTATATATAATTTCAAAAATAATAAATATATGTAAACATACAACATAAAAAATGAAAATACTACACTAAACATATGTAAGATTACCATTTTGCATTTTTATTTTTAAAAAATAATATGTAAACATACAACATAAAAAATAGAAAAACTACATTAAACATATGTGAGATTACCATTTTTCACTAAAAAAAGACGGAGTCCCGAAAGATGACACATGACATAAAATATAGTTTTACATTTTAATATTACTAATTTTCAAAAATTATAAATAATATGTAAACATACAACATAAAAAATGGAAAAACTACATTAAACATATGTAAAATTACCATTTTTCACTTAAAAAAAGACGGCTTATCTCCATAATATAACATTACCGTTTTATAAAAAAACAACAAAAAACATTATATATAATTTCGAAAATAATAATATATGTAAACATACAACATAAAAAATAGAAATACTACATTAAACATATGTAAGATTACCATTTTACATTTTTATTTTTAAAAAATAATATGTAAACATACAACATAAAAAATAGAAAAACTACATTAAACATATGTAAGATTACCATTTTCACTAAAAAAAGACGGCTTATCTCCATAATGTAACAATACTATTTTGTAAAAAAAAACATTATATATAATTTCGAAAATAATAAATAATATGTAAACATACAACATAAAAAATGGAAATACTACATTAAACATATGTAAGATTACCATTTTACATTTAAAAATAACAATAATATGTAAACATACAACGTAAAAAAAATGGAAAAACTACGTGTAATATTATCATTTTTCACTTAAAAAAACTGCTTATCCTCCGATCCTGGCCAACTCGTCCGTCTAACCAGCTCCTCCGCGCAGATTCCGCACCTGTCAATCTACGCCGCAATCCGGAACCTGAACCGAAGCAATCCAAAGCCGAGCCAGATGTCGTACGGATTTCTCTCCCTGGCGCCGAGAGCAGCATCGTCGTCTACTTCACCAGCCTCCGCGGGGTTCGTACTACGTTAGAAGAATGCCGAGCCGTCACAGCGATCCTCCTTAGCTGACGAGCGAGATCTCTCGATGGACGCGTCATTCGCGGCGGAGCTGGAGCGGATCTTCGACGGCGACAAGAAGGATCTCCAGAGCAAGACGAAGGCGCCGAAGCTGCCGCGCGTGTTTATCGGCGGACGGTACTCGGAGGAGGTGAAACAGCTTCACGAGATCGGAGAGCTGAAGAAGCTCGTGCAAGAGTTGCCGAGGATTGAGCCACGTGTGTGTGAGATGTGCGGCGGTCACAGGTTCGTGCCGTGCAACGTGTGTCACGGTAGCCATAAGGTGCATACGGAGAAGCTAGGGTTCAGAACATGCTCGACTTGCAATGAGAACGGGCTCGTTAGGTGTTCCTCTTGTTTGTTCGTTTCCGCATCTCACGCATTTTTTGTTCTTAAAAGTTTTTTTTGTTCTAATTCTACTCGATAAAGTGGAAATAATTAAAAATATACTATATGTTTTTATTATATTTCAGAAGTTTCCGATCTGTAGAAAAAAAGTAGGAGTTATTCATGAGAGTGGTTCTTCATGCAGTTGAAGGTTGTTATTGGTGATGATTCATATCACATGCAAACCTTTAAATGGCTCAATTTTTTTTTTTTTTTTGCAAATTGCAACAATAAAATATATTTCGGTAATTCATTTATTATTTAAATACGAATATTATTTTTCCAGAACCTCCGTATGAAATATGGTTGCTCTTATAGAATAGTTCGTAATGTTGTAGAATATGCCCAATTGACGTATATGTTTACCATGCTTCAAAAGCATATCACTTCTATATTCGAATTCAGCGCAACGTCTGGCTTAAACAAATCAGAAAAATAGCATGCATCATAAACGTGTAATGGATTACAGACATCTCATAACACTTTCACCATCGACCTACAGAAACCAAATTTTAAGGACATACGTATATAAGAATGTAAAAAACCTTGAGCTACAAGTCTCCAGGCTGAACCACGCCAAACCAAATTAAAGCGAGTCTCTGGGAGGCTGAGGATCAGGCAAGCCCTGGATAATGCCACAACGGAGACCGTTTGCTGGAAAGCTGTACTCATCCCTCTGGGATAGTCTGGCGGGCCGACATTAACATAAAGCTGTTGACCTAAGTAACGTTTCTCGAGAATCTCAGACCGAATATTCCACATGCCACAGTTGTCGAAAGTCAATAAGATGGCTCCCCAACATTTGGGATAAACTTGGATTGTGTGTCGGTATACTGCGTCTAATAGATTATAGTTCTTCCTCTTCGCCGGCGTCCACTTCCCTGGCTCAACCCTACACACACACATTAGTCCTCTTTGAACCAAATGTTCTTACCAAAACTAATTAACTTGCAAATGTTAGTCCAAATTCGCTACGTTTTCTCTAGTCCTTTGTTATTTTATCATATCATATACTGAAACAGATTCTAAAATATGAAATTTCTGCAGAATATAAATATATGTGCGTGTGTGTGTTCTTTAACATAAATTATAATTTCTGTCATATTCTATATTAGAAGCAATAAGAATGATACAGTTTTATATGTCATATTCTATATTAGAAGCAAGAAGAATGATAGTCGTATTTTACCCAAAAAAAATGATATATAGTCGTACACGTGTTACTTGCGGTTTATATTTTAAAATGATGAATATTGTGTAAATTTAGATATATATATATATATATATATGATCATGTACTTAAATCTGTATATACTATCTGAAGTTTTACCTAATATTTTTTTTTTTTTTTTTTTTAAGTTTTACCTAATATGCATTTGATAAAAAAACATTTTCAAAATTGTGTGTGTGTGTGTGTGCGCGCGCGGGAGAGATAGTAGATATATATACTTACGCGACAGCAAAGAAAGAGTATCCATCAAGATGCCAAGACTGTGTAGTCCTTTCCTGATTTTCGAACACAATCTCCACGAATGAACGGTGCTCGATTTTCAAAACGTTTGGCTGCACCAAAATATTACTAGTGTCAACCTTGGTCGGCTCGTCCTTAATAGTATCGTACTTGAACACCTTGTCGGCTACACCAAAATACTGAGCCAGCTTAATCGGCGTTTCGGTTTCCACGTGTGACACTCCGCTAAGCGCGTACCTGAGCTTCTTTCCCTCTATTTTCCCTACGGTGTTGACTAGTTTTATTGACCGTGTGATGTTGATTTTACCGTAGTGGTATGAGCCTTGAGGGTTTGGTCTAGCTGCACTTGCGGTTAGGTTCCATCTGAATGATCGGAATTGGTTTAGTGACCAGGCCCAACCCACCGGAGGTTTAGGAAGCTCTGGAGATGCTGCACCTTTGCCTGCACGGCACAGAGATATAATCCAGAAACTTATTAGGGTCTTATATGATCCTATTAGGATTTGAACCATAAATCCAATATTTCAACAACAAAAAAGTACAACAAGGTTAATAATAGATATAACACCTACTTCTAGTAGTTTTTTTACTCAGTGAAAATTTCAACAAGATGCCATGGAAGAGATTACTTTCAAATAAACGAATAAATTTTTAATCAGTTATAGTATGATACAAGATACTACTCAGTTATAGTATGATACAAGATACTACTTATATGAACTGTGAATAAACTCAGCTAAAAATCCATTGAAACGTCAGTAACTGTACTTGCTAGATCTTAAAACTGTAAAATGATTTTTAGTTCTTTTATAACTAAAGTAGTAAAGTCGGCCCAAGCTTCTGTTTTACGTTTGTAGCATGGTCAATTATTCTCTCTAGGCAAACTATGTTTGTGTTAATGAGAACATTTAGATGCAACTATTTTATGTAGACACGTAGAGTTTCTAGAATTAAGAGCTTATAACTAGAAGAATGTTTCATTTGATAGTGCCAAGGACCGATTAAATTTAAAGTGCGACATCTAGATTGAGTTCACATAACCTTACCTCCCTCATAGCGGAGAAGAGCTGTGGACGTGAGGACGGTTTTGAGGAACCGTGTGGAGGCCACCATGTAATAGTCTTTAGGTTCTTGATCAGCGGTCACAAGAACACCAAAACACTGACCAACATGAAGATCAAGTGAGTCATATAAGTTTTGCAGAGTGTGAGATCCTTCTAACTCCACAAGCTTTATCTTATGGTTCTGAATCCTAAAATTTAACGCCATCTTCAAACCCACATTGCAAATCCTATATTTGTATGTTTTTCCAGGTTTCATCGTGAAAATCGGTTCACCGGTTCCATCCGGTTTTCCTGCTTTCCCATTGATCAAAACTCCTTCAGGCCGCCCGATTGACCGACCGCTATCAAGATTGTCCTTTAGAGCTACATGTGTTTTAGTGTACCAATCGCCTATAAGAACGGTGTAGTCATCCTCAGGATCAGCATATGGCACAGGAATGAGCGCTCTACTGTTGATTCGGAGGCCACCGAATCCACCGGCCGCACGTTGAAGACCTAAACTTGGGTAGTAGAAGTAACTACCGATCTGGTCCTTAGCTTGGAAATGGTACGTAAAGTTTTTACCCGGCGGGATGGGACATGTTGTTCCCGGCATGCCGTCTTGCCAAGAATTCTTCCTATGTTGCATTCCGCTCCTACATAAAACCGGAAACCTTCGTTAAACATTCTCAAATCTATCTGTAGATACTTTTCTTTTAACCTAGCTTGCTACACAAGAAACTAATATATATCAATACCTAACTTGTGCAAGAAACAATATATAAATATGCTTTTGCTCACCACGTGAAGAGGAAAGGCTCGTCGAGATTGTTGATGACATTAATGACGATGTTATTGTTGGTAGTTGTGTTAAGATTGGGGCCGGGAAATTTATCGTTGATCATAATAGCTTTCTGAGGAATTCCGAGGGGTGAAATCGTGCCATACGTTACTTTCCACGTAAAAAATAAGTAAGGATCCTCAGCTTTTATTACTGTCGTTAAAACAGTAAGTAAAAATCCTAGGATCACACTCTTTCTTACCATCGCTCTCTTTAAATTCTTTTTAATGGTACAAGCTTGAAGAAATTAACTCTACTTTTCTTTAAAAGGAGACTACTTCTCGTTTACTGCGGGTCTTTTATATCGAGATTCTTAACGTAATATAAGATACGATCTCTTAGCTTTTAACTAAAAAAGCTAAGAGACGTCTCTTAAATAAGTGATATAAGAGCATGGTTATCGCCATATCTTAAGCCCATTTCTTAGCTATTATGGATCGAAATAAAAATGAAAAATACTGAAAACGTTTGCAAATGGGCCATCTCATTTCTTAGTTAAGAAGTTCTCGGGCTCATCCTTCAGGGGCAGGTGTCACATGTTAGTTGGGTCTAGGGTTTGTGTACGGGAAAGGAGTGTCTCTCTCTCTCGTTCTTCTCATTTCTTCTTCTCTCGAATTCTCTCGACGCCGACTAGATGGCAAAATCGAAATCCCAATCGTTCTTCTCATTCTTCTTCCGTCATCCCAAAAGTTCGCCGGCGATTTCATGCCCAAATCCAAAACATTTCTTATGTTTTCTATTTTAATGTTATATGTTTTATTTTAAACACAAATAACTTACTATAAAAAAAATAAATTTTTTATTTAACTAAGAACCAACAAAAGTATCTACCAATAATCTCCACTTTTACGCAAGTATCTTAACTTCATCTCTTAATCTACATATATTAATAAACTATCCTAAGAAACTTCATCTTGGTCCTAGCAATAAGGATGCTCTAAGAGACGTCTCTTAGCTTTTTTAGTTAAAAGCTAATAGACCGTATCTTATATTACGCTAAGAACCCCAACCTAAAAGACATACAATAAACATGCTCTAAGTTTGTGAAGGGCAGTGTGTTCTCTAGTTTACAACAAAGATTTGTGTTCTCTCATTTGACAAAAAAACATATGGTTAACTAATCTAAATTTAAAACATCAACTCTAAACCATGAAACATCAACTCTAAACCCTAAACCTTCAAATCTAAACCCTAAAACATCAACTGTAAACCCTAAACGTAAACCCTAAACCCTAAACCCTAAATTTAAACTTAAAAAATCAATTCTAAACCCTAAATCATCAACTCTAAACCCTAAACCCCGAAACATCAACTCTAAACCCTAAACCTTCAAATCTAAACCCTAAAAGATCAACTCTAAACCCTAAACGTAAACCCTAAACCCAACCCTAAATCTAAACTTAAAACATCAACTCTAAACCCTAAATCATCAACTCTAAACCCTAAACCATGAAACATCAACTCTAAACCCTAAACCCCGAAACATCAATTCTAAACCCTAAACCCTAAACCTTCAAATCTAAACCCTAAAACATCAACTCTAAACCCTAAACGTAAACCCTAAACCCTATATTTTTCTGAAATTCGAACCCTAAACCCTAAAACCTTAAACCTTCAAATCTAGACCCTAAAACATCAACTCTAAACCCTAAACGTAACCCCAAAACCCTAAACCATAAACCTTCAAATCTAAACCCTAAAACATCAACTCTAGGGTTTTAGGGTTTAGAGTTTAGGATTTAGGGTTTAGAGTTGATGTTTTAGGGTTTAGGGTTAATTTTTGAGGGTTTAGGTTTTAGAGTTTAATTTTTAGGGTTTAGTGTTGATGTTTTAGGGTTTAGATTTGAAGTTTAGGGTTTAGGGTTTAGAGTTAGATGTTTTAGGGCTTAGAGTTGAAGGTTTAGGTTTTAGGGTTTAGAGCTGATGTTTCGGGGTTTAGAGCTGATGTTTCGGGGTTTAGAGTTCGTATTTCAAAAAAAATATAGGGTTTAGGATTGATGGTTTAGGGTTTAGAGTTGAGTTTTAGGGTTTAGGGTTCGAATTTTGAAATAGTATAATTCGAAAAAAATTAAAAATATAATTTTTCTTTTTAAATATTTTTTATATATTTAAATATTTATTTATTATATATATGAAGAACAAGGATATAAGAGTCTTTTGCCATTTAATGAAGAATGTATTTTTGAAAATGTCCATTTAGTGATGGTTAATATGAAAAGTGGTAGTATGAAAGTGGTAAACATAAAATTTTCCCATGTTAAAATTACATCAAATTTGGTGTTTTGGTGTTATATTTTTTTTATCATTTCCAACTATAACACCAAATATTACACAAAAGTAATATTATATATTATTTAATATTTTCATTTTTAATAATTTTTATATTTTATTATTTGTAACTAATAAATATTTTTGCAATTTATATTTTTAAAATTTATTTACATTTATATTTTTCGGTTTAAAAATATTATACCTTTTATGTATTTATTCATATAAATATTATAATAAAAATTTAAAACTATTAATTATGAAAAACACATAACAAAATATCTATACTATTAAAAAAAAGCATTCTTAAAAATCTACTTTAAAATGTTGTTAAACCTATTTATTAGAAAGTTAACAAATTAAAGAAAATATACATATACGTGACTATTAATATGCAGTTATTAATATTAAAGTCACTGTTGTTTTATCCTATTTTTGTGGAAAATTGTACCTAACTTATACTTCTATCTAATTAAATATAATTATAATTTATTTTATTTTTACTAAGCCCATCTATCTAACCAGATATATGTGATTTACGACATATGTTCATGGAATTTTTTAACTTTTTACTAAACTTATTTTGTAATAAAAATCTACCAAACAAATATAAAAGCTTGGTATATCACATGTTATGACATTTTGTTGCAATTAAGATAATCAAATTGATCGAAACAGTATAATATAAAACTATAAACCATTTTGTCTATGTCATGAAAATTAGCCAACATTGGTCAAAGCATTTATAATCTTTATAGCAGAATCTTCATAAAAGTTATACTATATTATATGTGCTATATTAATAAAGTTACACACCGTAACATTTACATGATTCTTACGCTATCAAATATGTTATATTAAATGATTAATGAAATTATTTTCCTATGATTTTGGTACATTAGATTTTTTGTAATTCTTTTTTAATAGAGAAGATTTCTAGTATCACATAAAACAAAACAATTTTCACATTTTTAGGAGATTATTGGTAACTGATCTCAGTGCTTTCTACAACTTCAATTTACAAATCATGCTTTAAATAAATAATTAAAAGTTATAAAAGTTAAATTAGAACATATAGCAATAGAAATTACAGCTACAGCAACAATTACAACACAAAAATTTA
The DNA here is from genome assembly GCF_020379485.1 of Brassica napus. NCBI lineage: Eukaryota > Viridiplantae > Streptophyta > Magnoliopsida > Brassicales > Brassicaceae > Brassica > Brassica napus. The sequence goes on from NC_063452.1 coordinate 46,856,674, forward strand.
TAGCCTCTTTCTAGATAAAGAAAAAATAAAGTCACATTCTACCAATCAAACTCTTAATCTTTTATATTCTTAGATTGGGTGCAATGAGTTATCTAATGTTTGGATGGCCTGAAACTCTAAATGGTACATGCCCATATGTAAATTTAGACATACTATGAACCAAAAAGATCTATGATACAACACAACAATTAAAAATGTGCAATAGAAGATGTTGTGAAAACAACTGAATTCTAAAAATGATGGAATTTTATTATTCAAAATTATATAATTCAAAAAGTAGTAAATTTAAACATCATGTGTGTTTAATAACATATCTCTCTATGTATGAATTTCTTGAAACATCTCTTTAGTCGCCATCCTGTAAATCCATTACCACCAAAACTCATTTAGACATGCATACATACATACTCACACATTACGTATATACATATGATACATGAATTATACATACCGAGGGAGTACATGTGTTTTATGACATTTGATACCAACACAATCATGAATGCATTTTTCAACTCCCTCAAAAAAATATTTGGCACGAGTGAATGCACCTTTCATAACAAGCTTCATATGATTCACTCATTGCTGGTAATGGCATCAACGCCAATGCAATGAACATAATCATCAACATGCACATGCACTTCTTCTCCATCTTTTATTTTTTAGTCTTGTGTATCTTCTATGTTTGTCTCTTTTTGATATCTCTAGTTACTATGAACAATCCCTATTTATAGCTTTATAACTTTTTTATTGTTGGAAACATTTTTTAGATTTGACTGTATGTAAATATTGTTCAACGGAAATTAAATTGGTTGGATTTTGGTCTTGATAAAAAAAATCTCTTTACATTTTGGAAGAGTAACATTTAGTATTTAATTTTATCTACATACATGCCATGCTTAGGTGTCAATCTCACAATGATTCTCAACCTAAATAACTAGTTTCTCTTTCTTTACTACAATATTTACAAAATATGTCACTACCATTCAACCTACTATTGTCTTCCCCATGTACATTAAAATTAAATATTAAACATTTAAATTTTACAAGATTTTCTAATAAACCCAACATTGCGCACGTTACAAACACGTAAACTTCATATTTCCCATACATACTCGTCCTCTTTCACATGCAGTTAAAGCAACATATCCATATGAGATTATAAAAAGAGCACCTATCTAAACCGTAGATAGACTTAAATATGGGTATATAAGAAACTATTGTAAACATTTTTTTACATACTATGTGCAACGATATCAGAACCTGCCGAGACCACAGAAGACCATTAAACCATTTTATGTAAACACATAAACTCAATGGAAAATTATATTGATAAAATTTAGACAAAAATGCAGTAAATGTCACATTCATAAATTTGAAAAACGGTTATCACAAACCGAATTGTAATGTGAACAATGTGGTTAACCGTTAAACATACCGAATAGAAATTGGTTTACTATTTGATACAGATGTATGCAAGAAAGGTAAAAATAAATATAGCCTAATACTGTGTATTCATCCCGTTAATACAGTGTAAGCCGTCATCTTTTATTTTAGGAAAACATATATATAGTATTAACTATATGAAATACTTCAACTGAACGATAATCTTTATATATGGCAATGATATTAGGGTGATTCCTAAATATATTTCATACCTTTACAATGCTTTAAAGTCAAGAACGAATGTATGACTAGGATTAATTTGTAATGCTTTATAAAAATATTAATTGTTTGAGTGATTGACAAGCTAAATATATGCCAATAATTGGCAAATCTTAGGCATATATTCTCGGAGTATGTTCTTCAACCTATATAAGACAAGGTTAGAACCCAAAAATTGTGGGAGAAGCTAATTCACTTGATAGACTGTCGGAGGAGATGATGGTTGATGTCGATGAAGAAGCAACAGCAAGGAAACACAAATTGTTAATAGAAGAATCATCTGGGTAAGATTTGATTAGAAGATTCTGGAAACGTCAAACATGTTGAATTTTTACGTTGTAAACCCTAATCCATTTTTCTTAATCACATAGACAAGATGAGTAGTTTTATTTTGTTTTGCTTGCTGATAGATTAGAACTAAGAAATTGGATATTTTTTTCGTTCTCAATTGTTTAGAGCCAATAACATGTCGTCGACGATAAACCCATCAATTATTAGGCCTACAAAGATTAACCAACAAGCATGGTCCATGTCAAATAAATCATGTCCAAATATTTTTTTGTGTCTCAATACGGCCATGTAAATTGAATAATCCAACATATTGTGAATATTTAAAAACTATTACGTGTGAGATTGTACATTACATATTGGTTCAATTTTTCAATATTACAAGATGTATTCATATGGTTTTACGTTACACAACTCTAAAAATATTTAAATATTACTAACTAATGAGCAATCCAATTTATACACAATATATGCAAAAATTTACAATTTATTATTGATACCATATCCTCACCCTGCGATGCGCGGAAAAGTGTGTTGATAGTCGACTTTTGATTATAAGTTTCAATGTTTTTGTTCGGAATGGAAGCATTGTATTTTCCAAAATGTTTGGAAAATTAGTGAATATCGAGTTTATGCAATTGTTTAAAAACAAAAAGAGTAGCTAAGTAATCATAAATAATGTCAGAAAGAGATCAAGTCTTTTGAAGATCAGAAGCTGCGTTGTGGACCATAAGAAAGAAATAGCCTGAAATTGGTTAAGAATAAGTTAGCTAACTTAAATTTAAGTAAATACCAAGCTATGGTTATTTATATAAAAAGATTCATACCTAGCATAGCTGGGTAAAAACCATGTGTAAGTCCACGTGAGAGGGCCACATAAAGTTGACCATGAGCGAAGACCGGTTTAGGCAGATATAAGATGATCTCTTTTAAACTTTGGCTTGACTTTTGTTGATTGTCATTGCATAACACAATCTGATAGGAAATTGCCGCCGACGTAATGTGAACGATAGTTTTGTTTCATCATACAAAAGAACAATCCTTGGGATCAAGACTTCCTCTCCAATGTGTGAGCCAGTGATAATTTCGGCGTTGAGCACGCGGTCACCAATGTGGGTTAGGATCATACGGGTGCCATTGCATAATCCCTTTTTTTTTTATTTATGTTTCGCAGAAGAAAAACTGGGGCACCAACTTTCAGAGTTAGTTTGTGCGAAGGCAACCCTGAGAATTCCAATGAATTGAGATACTCAACGGCGTATAATGTATCATTTTGATCTGATTTAGTGTCTGATATCTCAAAGCTGTTTGAGCTGAAGTAATCTCTTGACACCCCGTCGGTCTGTGAGATGGTATAAGCATTGATTTCCTCGACGGTTTCATTACATGGTGTGAGTATAGCTTTATCAGTGTAGGAGGTCTGGGAATTTGTATGTTTGTTGACTTCTCCATATGCGGCATCAACAACTTCTTTTAATGGGTCAACATAACTCTGACGAATCAATGATTTATCGACAGTTATCATTTGTTTATGGTAGTCTTCACACTCATATCGCGATTCTAATTGTGGATGACCTTCCCCAACCAGAAGGAGCCAATCGGAGAACTCTTTTTCTTCCTGATTGACTCTCATATTTGTTTTTAAAGAGAACTTGTGGCAACTATCCCATAGGTATGAGTGACTTATTGAAGCTAAGACAATATCAGCTCTGTTACCTTGTGGATTCACTGGTAGTATCTGTCTACAATCACCTCCTAATAGAACTGTCTTGCCGTCAAAAGTCTTATCCTTTGTAGAAGGATTTTTTCTAGACATTATGTCTCTCAACGTTTTGTCGAGGGCCTCAAAAGCATGCTTATGTGTCATAGGTGCTTCGCCCCATATTATAAGATCCGTTTTCTCGATTAGCTCAGCCAGCATTGTTCTTAGTTTGATGTTGCAGAGCTTATCTTCGGTGAGCTTTAAAGGGATATTGAAGCGTGAATGCGCTGTTCTACCGTTAGGTAGCAACAGTGCGGCTATTCCTGAAGAGGCAACCAGCAGAACTATCTGTTTTCTTGATCGAATCCTTGATATAATGGTTTGGTATAGGAATGTTTTCCGTGTGTCACTTGTGCCATATACAAAGAATAGCTTCCCATCCATTTTATCAACTGAGTCTAAGACTGATTCGTAAATCGCACGTTGATCAGCATTAAGTTTGTTGAATTGCATGTCATGTCTTAGTGTTTCCTCGGCAATATCGTAATCCAGTTCTTGGTTCCAAAAATTGTTTCCCAGTTCGTTTAGCAAAACATGTTTAATCTTTGGCATCTCTTTAATATCACCCAATGAGCGGTCATGCATGCGCATCAACTTTTCTACTTCGATTAACGTGTATTGCTCAAGGGTATCATCATCCAGCTCCAGATTTGTATGACCTAAAATTCTTTGCCTCTTGTGAAGTATGTCCTCGCTCATTGATCTCCATGAGTTTTCCCGTAGGTTTTTAGGACTCGTAACGAAGCAGTTGTTTTGGAACGTGACAAACATATCGCGGAGTTGGTATGGGGTAGCCCATCTAGCACCCTCTGACATACTCTCATGCCATTCAACATCGTTGTCTAAATAGCCGCGTGCGTAGCAAACTGAATTGAAGTCATGATATTTCACACTGTTGTATGTTTTGAGCTCGTCATAACTTCTAGGACCCTTAATCTTATTAATGAGGATCCTTAGATAGTAACGATCACCTGCTGATGGATGAACAGCTACGATTCTCCCAATGGTTTTGCCTTTCTTACGTTCAGTCCACACCTTAGCATTGTTGTTCCATACAAAATATTCTGGTATTTGCACATACGTTAATGTCCGTGCAAACTCTGACCTTCTGCATAAAACCATACATTCAGTGAACATGGTCTTCTTGATATCTGCTTTGCAGATTACACGGCCGAGGTTATCAGTTTTTTTAACCGTGATATTATGTTCGCCTTCTAAGTGAATGATAAGCTTCTCAACTGATGACTTTCTTTTGTGTATGTGGAATACGAAAGTCCACCACATAGACTCACAAGCTGATAAATATCGAGCATCGACGTAGTCTTGGATCTCATTGCGTTGCCTGATGACTCTCTCCTTTGATTCGCCAGAGGCCATGGTGTCACATGTAGGTTCTGTATTTCCTTTCTCAATAACAACTGTTGCTCGGTCAACACACGTGGTTATGTACTTAAATAAGTACTTCACCGCGCTTGTACGATTACACAATTCAACATTAATATGAGCTTCGTATTTTTTTAGAAGCTTAATGTTATGAGGTACAACAAAGGTGTTGTCTAGGATTGCCCCAGCCTTTACCGCATACGCATTGTCGTTTCGGCGCCGACGATATAATACATATCCTGATTTGTCAATCGAAGTGTTGTCATTATACGGCCGAGGATACTTTTTCGTGCACATATTATTTTCCATACACGGTGACTTCGGATTAATGAGACCACATGGACCATGGATCATGTGTTTTGTGACTAAATTGTAAGCATCTGAGTCTTTCTCTTTGTTTGGGAGCTCGGCTGAAATTATCTCATCCACTTCTTCTGCACTTGGTGTTCTGGAAGAGTTTCCCAATCACAATAATATATGTGCATGAAGGAGACCTCTTTTTTGAAATTCTATTATGTGGTTGATCTAACTTCATGCCATGACCTAAACCCTAAACCCTAAACTCTAAAACATCACTCTAAACTCTAAACGTAAACCCTAAACCCTAAAATTAAACTTAAAAAATCAATTCTAAACCCTAAATCATCAACTCTAAACCCTACTCTAAACCCTAAACGTAAACCCTAAACCCTAAATTTAAACTTAAAAAATCAACTCTAAACCCTAAATCATCAACTCTAAACCCTAAACCCCGAAACATCAACTCTAAACCCTAAACCTTCAAATCTAAACCCTAAAACATCAACTCTAAACCCTAAACGTAAACCCTAAACCCAACCCTAAATCTAAACTTAAAACATCAACTCTAAACCCTAAATCATCAACTCTAAACCCTAAACCATGAAACATCAACTCTAAACCCTAAACCCCGAAACATCAACACTAAACCCTAAACCCTAAACCTTCAAATCTAAACCCTAAAACATCAACTCTAAACCCTAAACGTAAACCCTAAACCCTATATTTTCTGAAATTCGAACCCTAAACCCTAAAACCTTAAACCTTCAAATGTAGACCCTAAAACATCAACTCTAAACCCTAAACGTAACCCCGAAACCCTAAACCATAACCCTTCAAATCTAAACCCTAAAACATCAACTCTAAGGTTTTAGGGTTTAGGGTTTAGGGTTTAGAGGTTAGGGTTTAGGGTTTAGAGTTGATGTTTTAGGGTTTAGGGTTAATTTTTCAGTGTTTAGGCTTTAGAGTTTAATTTTTAGGGTTTAGGGTTTAGTGTTGATGTTTTAGGGTTTAGAGTTGAAGTTTAGGGTTTATGGTTTAGAGTTAGATGTTTTAGGGCTTAGAGTTGAAGGTTTAGGTTTTAGGGTTTAGAGCTGATGTTTCGGGGTTTAGAGTTTAGAATTTAGAGTTGATGTTTCAGGGTATAGGGTTTGTAATTCAAAAAAAATATAGGGTTTAGGATTGATGGTTTAGGGTTTAGAGTTGAGTTTTAGGGTTTAGGGTTTAAATTTCGGAATAGTATAATTCGAAAAAAATTAAAAATATAATTTTTTATTTTTAAATATTTTTTATTTATTTAAATATTTATTTATTATGTATATAAAGAACAAGGGTATAAGAGTCTTTTGCCAATTAATGAAGAATGTATTTCTGAAAATGTCCTTTTAGTGATGGTTAATATGAAAAGTGGTAGTATGAAAGTGGTAAACATAAAATTTTCTCATGTTAAAATTACATCAAATTTGGTGTTTTGGTGTTATATTTTTTTATCATTTCCAATTATAACACCAAATATTACACAAAAGTAATATTATATATTATTTAATGTTTTCATTTTTAATAATTTTTATATTTTTTTATTTGCAATTAATAAATATTTTTGTAATTTATATTTTTAAAATTTATTTACATTTATATTTTTCGGTTTAAAAATATTATACCTTTTATGTATTTATTTATATAAATATTATCATAAAAATTTAAAACTATTAATTATGAAAAACACATAACAAAATATCTATACTATTAAATAAAAGCATTCTTAAAAATCTACTTTAAAATGTGGTTAAACCTATTTATTAGAAAGTTAATAAATTAAAGAAAATATACGTATACGTGACTATTATTATGCAGTTATTAATATTAAAGCCACTGTTGTTTTATCCTATTTTTGTTGACAATTGTACCTAACTTATACTTCTATCTAATTAAATATAATTATAATTTTTTTTTTTTACGAAGCCCATCTTTCTAACCAGATATATGTGATATACGACATATGTTGATGGAATTTTTAACTTTTTACTAAACTTATTTTGTAATAAAAATCTACCAAACAAATATAAAAGCTTGGTATATCACATGTTATGACATTTTGTTGCAATTAAGATAATCAAATTGATCGAAACAGTATAATATAAAACTATAAACCATTTTGTCTATGACATGAAAATTAGCCAACATTGGTCAAAGCATTTATAATCTTTATAGCAGAATTTTCATAAAAGTTATACTATATTATATGTGCTATATCAATAAAGTTACACACCGTAACATTTACATGACTACAGATCGTTACCCGCGCCAAGGCGCGGAGTTTTTGCATTTTAATCTATTTTTGTCTCTTACTTACTAATATAGCATTCAGTTTTTCAATGCATTTTATCTTCACCATCTCCTTTTGTCTTGTTTACATTTGTTTTCACGTTCTGTCGTTTGATTTGTCTTAGTTTTGGCTTGTGTAATAACTTAACCCTGCTCATTCTTCTTTCATTCTTTATTGGTTGATATTTTTATCTAGCTTAACTCTGTGTTGCCACTAATTTGCTCGAATCATTTTTCATCATCTGCTTCGTATTCTTTTCATATTTATTAACTATTGTCTCCAATCTCTTTAAATCCTAAAAATCCTACATATTCTTTTGTTTATTAAATCACATACTAAATATTGTTGAAACTGTTTATTTATTCTAATAAATCCTTACGATTATAACTAAGATGATATGGATAAAAGACTGATTATAATTTAGTTGAAATTAAAGTCTAAAGTAGAAGTTATTAAACTTGCAATCCTTCTTTTTGTCATCCAAGATAGCTTTAGTCAAATCAATTATATTGATTTAGAAAACTCATAAGCTATTTCAATCCCAAACAACCAAAAAAAGGCGCATTTGTTATTGACGCTGCGGCGGGTTTCCTTTACTATAAACATAATTGTTTGTCACAACCGTTAATAAACCCAAATGTGTTTACAAAAGCTACCCATATAAGAGTTTCATACTCATTTCTCTTTCTCTAGTCATCTCCTATGTTAGTAGCTATCATAATACAATCATCAAACAAATGACATATCTCTTGGTTCTATATAGAATATGCAAAAGGACTGTTTTCTGCCGACTCCATGATCACTGGGTATTATAAATATCAAACTCTGTCTATGATCTATTTATATGTTGAGGAAATGCCTCGAAATGTAGCTTCCAAATAATGATTTCCAGGTCAACACATTGCATGTTAACCTCCACAATGGGATCAGCGGATCTGCAGATACCGCTACATGTCGAGTCGAATGCAGCTATACATATGTTCCCTGCTTGTGCCTTTCATTCACAATCTGCAATTCTCCCAAGAACCAGAATCAATGTTAAATGACATAAAAGTTTTAGAGTCACAATAGACTTTGTATAGCCAAGCCAAATAAAACAAGCACCCAACGTAACATCCCCACTTGCCTATTTGTGCAGAAAATGACTTGATCATTATATAGTAGCACCGAGAAGTTATATGGAGAATGAGGTATGAATGGAAAGTAGACAAAACAGTTAAAATCTTACTGATTATGAGAAATATAAGAAATCAATTCTCTTGAAATGACGTATAACTGTCCAATAGCGTGACAGAAGTACTTGTTCCTGTTCTCACCAAACTTCCAATTCTAAATGTATATATAAATCTATTAGAGTTATTGCCAGCGCTCTGTTACGATATTTGTTAGCTAAAATAATCCATCCAACATAATAGGAAAAAGAAACCAACGAAATTGTAAAGGTAACCATCAGCTGAGATGCTTTTGCTGTCCTGACACATTGGAAGTTTAGTGATTTCACTGTCAAAAGCAACAAACTAAGCAGTCATATACATCCGAGACATTTAATTACAAACGTTTCGTAGCACAGAAAAAGCATGTTATTATGTTACAGATGATAAGTTTGATGCATAAATACAGTTTAGAATTTTTTTCAACTGAACATTTGTGCCTACTGAATTACCTTACAACACCCACTGCATTGTGATTTTGGCATGTTAAAGCTGAGAATCAACATTGGAGCTTGCGTTAGCATTTGGAACATGAAATATAGCACCATCAATTTCCAGTGTTAATTCCATTGACAATAGCTGTGCAAAAGAACTCTGCTAGTAAGGTAATCGTGATTAGTAATTCTTTACATCTTAGTGTCGTACAACTTTAAAACGATAGACACTTACAATCGACGGCTCTCAAAGATGGACCGCTAACCATCTTATGATATGTTTACCTCGTCGTATAAGTAATCCATGTCACTTCCCTCCCACGGGTAACGTTGCTGGTGCATATCAATTCCCTCCACCTCTTCCTCATCATTAGGATGCTCTGCATTATACCCTCTGTAAGGTTCAAATTTATGTCGCTAGAATTATCAGAGAAAGAAATATAAAGTACCCTCCAAATCTTCAGGAGCATCGACATTTTCTTTATTCAATGATCTTCATTCAACCTAACAACCATCAAAATAAAAAGAATGTGAGGCACATAATCTTCAAAATCCAAGTTTAATGAATGGAAAAAAAAACTCAGGAAGACAGAAAATGTCAAACACTCACTGGCTTCTTCTTCTTTTACTTCTTGGCTCCCGTGAATGAACTGTCAAAGCCATCATTATTTGCAGGAAAGATTAAACAAAGCAACTGATGAAAAGAAACAAATATGTTTCACAACACAGAAACTCTTCTTGAACAATCAGGCAACGGATAATATGTCTCCCGTGTGACTCAGCTGAGTCCTCGATGACATCCTAAACAACAAATGTCTTCTTCTTCTTCTTGGTTAGATCAAAGGGTACAAACTAAGGATGACCAAAGAAAATTAAAACCACACAATCATGATTTATCAAGCAAAATAAAAGAACCGATGATGAATTTATTAAAGATGGGGAGATGTAGAGACTAAAGAAGAAAAACTGATTCATGAAACTCAAAGAGTCAATCTGTGTTTCTTAGATGAGTCATGAACCGATGATTAAAAATTGAAAGCCCTAAATTTCCATTGAAGAAAACGCTTACATACCAAAGAGGTTTATTGGGTTTTTTTTAACGAATCTCATTTCAAAACGTGAGTTATAAAGTATTTATTAAATCATTAGATAAAATAAATAAGTGTGGGTCCCACAAAGAAAACCGAAGAAGCAAAGGTTTCCGACCTTCATAAATATATATTTGTTTCAGCCATCAATGTACAAAGAATCCTTTAGCTTAGTGGTATAAATGTTGTTGTTTAGATCTCAATAACCCGGGTTCGGGTTACAGACTTGACACTTTTTCACACTTTTTAAAAATGAGACCCACAAATCACTGACGTGTCGCATCAGGAGTGATGCAACTGTCCTATTATAATGTAGATTCTTACGCTATCAAATATGCTATATTAAATGATTAATGACATTATTTTCCTATGACTTTGGTACATTAGATTTTTTGTAATTCTTTTTTAATACAGAAGATTTCTAATATCACATAAAACAAAACAATTTCCACATTTTTAAGGGGTTATTGGTAACTGATCTCGGTGCTTTCTACAACTTCAATTTATAAATCATGCTTTAAATAAATAATTAGAAGTTATAAAAGTTAAATTTGAAAATATAGCAATAGAAATTACAGCTACATCTACAATTACAGCACAAAAATTTATAGCCTCTTTCTAAAGAAAAAAAAAATCACATTCTACCAATCAAACTCTTAATCTTTTATATTCTTAGATTGGGTGCAATGAGTTATCTAATGTTTGGATGGCCTGAAACTCTAAATGGTACATGCCCATATGTAAATTTAGACATACTATGAACCAATAAGATCTATGATACAACACAACAATTAAAAATGTGCAATAGAAGATGTTGTGAAAACAACTGAATTCTAAAAATGATGGAATTTTATTATTCAAAATTATATAATTCAAAGAGTAGTAAATTTAAACATCATGTGTTTTTAATAACATATCTCTCTATGTATGAATTTCTTGAAACATCTTTTTAGCCTCCATCCTATAAATCCATTACCACCAAAACTCATTTAGACATGCATACATACATACTCACACATTACGTATATACATATGATACATGAATTATACATACCGAGGGAGTAAATGTGTTTTATGACATTTGATACCAACACAATCATGAATGCATTTTTCAACTCCCTCAAAAAATATTTGGCACGAGTGAATGCACCTTTCATAACAAGATTCATACGATTCACTCATTCCTGGTAATGGCATCAACGTCAATGCAATGAACATAATCATCAACATGCACATGCACTTCTTCTCCATCTTTTATTTTTTAGTCTTGTGTATCTTCTATGTTTGTCTCTTTTTGATACCTCTGGTTACTATGAACAATTCCTATTTATAGCTTTATAACTTTTTTATAGTTGGAAACATTTTTTAGATTTGACTGTGTGTATATATTGTTCAACGGAAATTAAATTGGTTGGATTTTGGTCTTGATAAAAAAAATCTCTTTACATTTTGGAAGAGTAACATTTAGTATATAATTTTATCTACATACATGTCATGCTTAGGTGTTAATCTCACAATGATTCTCAACCTAAATAACTAATTTCCCTTTCTTTACTACAATATTTACAAAATATGTCACTACCATTCAACCTACTATTGTCGCTTCCCCATGTACATTAAAATCAAATATTAAACATTTAAATTTTACAAGATTTTCTAATAAACCCAACATTGCGCACGTTACAAACACGTAAACTTCATATTTGCCATACTTACTCTTCCTCCTTCACATGCAGTTAAAGCAACATATCCATATGAGATTGTAAAAAGAGCACCTATCTAAACCGTTGATAGACTTAAATATGGGTATATAAAAAACTATTGTAAACATTTTTTTACATACAATGTGCAACGATATCAGAACCTGCCGAGACCACAGAAGACCATTAAACCATTTTATGTAAACACATAAACTCAATGGAACATTATATTGATAAAATTTAGACAAAAATTCAGTAAATGTCACATTCATAAATATGACAAACGGTTATCACAAACCGAATTGTAATGTGAACAATGTGGTTAACCGTTAAACATACCGAATAGAAATTGGTTTACTATTTGATACAGATGTATGCAAGAAAGGTAAAAATAAATATAGCCTAATACTGTGTATTCATCCCGTTAATACAGTGTAAGCCGTCATCTTTTATTTTAGGAAAACATATATATATAGTATTAACTATATGAAATACTTCAACTGAACGATAATCTTTATATATGGCAATGATATTAGGGTGATTCCTAAATATATTTCATACCTTTACAATGCTTTAAAGTCAAGAACAAATGTATGACTAAGATTAATTTGTAATGCTTTATGAAAATATTAATTGTATGAGTGATTGACAAGCTAAATATATGCCAATAATTGGCAAATCTTAGGCATATATTCTCGGAGTATGTTCTTCAACCTATATAAGACAAGGTTAGAACCCAAAAATTGTGGGAGAATCTAATTCACTTGATGGACTGTCGGAGGAGATGATGGTTGAGGTCGATGAAGAAGCAACAACAAGGAAACAAAAATTGTTAATAGAAGAATCGTCTGGGTAAGATTTGGTTAGAAGAATCTAGAAACGTCAAACATGTTGAATTTTTACGTTGTAAACCCTAATCCATTTTTCTTAATCACATAGACAAGATGAGTAGTTTTATTTTTTTTTGCTTGCTGATAGATTAGAACTAAGAAATTGAATATTTTTTTCGTTCTCAATTGTTTAGGGCCAATAACATGTCGTCGACGATAAACCCATCAACAATTATTAGGCCTACAAAGATTAAACAACAAGCCTGGTCCATGTAAAATAAATCATGTCCAAATATTCTTTCCGTCTCAATACGGCCATGTAAATTGAATAATCCAACATATTGTGAATATTTAAAAACTATTACGTGTGAGATTGTACATTATATATTGGTTCAATTTTTCAATATTACAAGATGTATTCATATGGTTTTACATTACACAACTCTAAAAATATTTAAATATTACTAACTAGTGAGCAATCCAATTTATACACAATATATGCAAAAATTTATAATTTATTATTGATACCATATCCTCACCCTGCGATGCGCGGAAAAGTGTGTTGATAGTCGATTTTTGATTATAAGTTTCAATGTTTTTGTTCGGAATGGAAGCATTGTATTTTCCAAAATGTTTGGAAAATTGGTGAATATCGAGTTTATGCAATTGTTTAAAAACAAAAAGAGTAGCTAAGTAATCATAAATAATGTCAGAAAGAGATCAAGTCTTTTGAAGATCAGAAGCTGCGTTGTGGACCATAAGAAAGAAATAGCCTGAAATTGGTTAAGAATAAGTTAGCTAACTTAAATTTAAGTAAATACCAAGCTATGGTTATTTATATAAAAAGATTCATACCTAGCATAGCTGGGTAAAAACCCTGTGTAAGTCCACGTGAGAGGGCCACATAAAGTTGACCATGAGCGAAGACCGGTTTAGGCAGATATAAGATGATCTCTTTTAAACTTTGGCTTGGCTTTTGTTGATTGTCATTGCATAACACAATCTGATAGGAAATTGCCGCCGACGTAATGAGAACGATAGCTTTGTTTCATCATACAAAAGAACAATCCTTGGGATCAAGACTTCCTCTCCAATGTGTGAGCCAGTGATAATTTCGGCCTTGAGCCCGCGGTCACCAATGTGGATTAGGATCCTACGGGTACCATTGCATAATCCATTTTTTTATTTATGTTTCGCAGAAGAAAAACTGGGGCACCAACTTTCAGAGTTAGTTTGTGCGAAGGCAACCCTGAGAATTCCAATGAATTGAGATACTCAACGACGTATAATGTATCATTTTGATCTGATTTAGTGTCTGATATCTGAAAGCTGTCTGAGCTGAAGTAATCTCTTGACACCCTGTCGGTCTGTGAGATGGTATAAGCATTGATTTCCTCGATGGTTTCATTACAGGGTGTGAGTATAGCTTTATCAGTGTAGGAAGTCTGGGAATTTGTATGTTTGTTGACTTCTTCATATGCAGCATCAACAACTTCTTTTAATGGGTCAACATAACTCTTACGAATCAATGATTTATCGACAATTATCATTTGTTTATGGTGATTCTAACTGTGGATGACCTTCCCCAACCTGAAGGAGCCAATCGGAGAACTCTTTTTCTTCCTGGTTGACTCTCATATTTGTTTTTAAAGAGAACTTGTGGCAACTATCCCATAGGTATGAGTGACTTATTGAAGCTAAGACAGTATCAGATCTGTTACCTTGTGGAATCACATGTAGTATCTGTCTACAATCACCTCCTAATAGAACTGTCTTGCCGCCAAAAGTCTGATCCTTTGCAGAAGGATTTTTTCTAGACATTATGTCTCAACGTTTTGCCGAGGGCCTCAAAAGCATGCTTATGTGTCATAGGTGCTTCGCCCCATATTATAAGATCCGTTTTCTCGATTAGCTCAGCCAGCATTGTTCTTAGTTTGATGTTGCAGAGCTTATCTTCGGTGAGCTTTAAAGGGATATTGAAGCGTGAATGTGTTGTTCTACCGTTAGGTAGCAACAGTGCGGCTATTCCTGAAAAGGTAACCAACAGAACTATCTGTTTTCTTGATCGAATCCTTGATATAATGGTTTGGTATAGGAATGTTTTCCTTGTGCCACCTGCGCCATATACAAAGAATAGCTTCCCATCCATTTTATCAACTGAGTCTAAGACTGATTCGTAAATCGCACGTTGATCAGCATTAAGTTTGTTGAATTGCATGTCTTGTCTTAGTGTTTCCTCAGCAATATCGTAATCCAGTTCTTGGTTCCACAAATTGTTTCCCAGTTCATTTAGCAAAACATGTTTAATCTTTGGCATATTTTAATATCACCCAATGAGCGGTCATGCATGCGCATCAACTTTTCCACTTCGATTAACGTGTATTGCTCAAGGATATCATCATCCAGCTCCAGATTTGTATGACATAAAATTCTTTGCCTCTTGTGAAGTATGTCCTCGCTCATTGATCTCCATGAGTTTTCCCGTAGGTTTTTAGGACTCGTAACGAAGCAGTTGTTTAGGAACGTGACAAGCATATCGCGGAGTTGGTATGGGGTAGCCCATCTAGCACCCTCTGACATACTCTCGTGCCATTCAACATCGTTGTCCAAATAGCCGCGTGCGTAGCAAACTGATTTGAAGTCAGGATATTTCACATCGTTGTATGTTTTGAGCTCGTCATAACTTCTAGGACCCTTAATCTTATTAATGAGGATCCTTAGATAGTAACGATCACCTGCTGATGGATGAATAGCTGCAATTCTCCCAATTGTTTTGCCTTTCTTACGTTAAGTCCACACTTTAGCACTGTTGTTCCATACAAAATATTCTGGTATTTGCACATACGTTAATGTCCGTGCAAACTCTGACCTTCTCCATAAAACCATCCATTCAGTGAACATGGTCTTCTCGATACCTGGTTTGCAGATTACACGGCCGAGGTTATCAGTTTTTTTAACCGTGATATTATGTTCGCCTTCTAAGTGAATGATAAGCTTCTCAACTGATGGCTTTCTTTTGTGTATGTGGAATACGAAAGTCCGCCACATAAACTCACAAGCTGATAAATATCGAGCATCGACGTAGTCTTGGATCTCATTGCGTTGCCTGATGACTCTCTCCTTTGATTCGCCAGAGGCCATGGTGTCAGATGTAGTTGCTGTATTTCCTTTCTCAATAACAACTGTTGCTCGGTCAACACCCTTGGTTATGTACTTAAATAAGTACTTCACCGCGCTTGTACGATTATACCATTCAACATTATTATGAGCTTCGTACTTCTTTAGAAGCTTAATGTTATGAGGTACAACAAATGTGTTGTCTAGGATTGCCCCAGCCTTTACCGCAGACGCATTGTCGTTTCAGCGCCGACGATATAATACACATCCTGATTTGTCAATCGAAGTGTTGTCATTATACGGCTGAGGATACTTTTTCGTGCACATATTATTTTCCATACACGGTGACTTCGGATTAATGAGACCACATGGACCATGGATCATGTGTTTTGTGACTAAATTGTAAGCATCTGGGTCTTTCTCTTTGTTTGAGAGCTCGGCTGAAATTATCTCATCCACTTCTTCTGCACTTGGTGTTCTGGAAGAGTTTCCCAACCACAATAATATATGTGCATGAGGGAGACCTTTTTTTTGAAATTCTATTATGTGGAGAGCGGCTGTGTATGGCTTGAAGAAAGTTTATTTTTTGAAATCCTTGAATAGTTGATCTAACTTCATTTTAAAGACCCGACATTCAATGTCTGGTCTATCATTAGGAGAATCTCCACCATATTTCTCAAGATGCTCTTTATTCTCGCTCCAGTTAGGATTGACAGTCATTGTGATAAACAAATCTGGATTGCCAAATTCTCTGCAAATAGCCATCGCATCATGGTATTTCTCAACTAAGTACCGGGACCCACAGGTGAAACTTGACGGCAGTATAAACCTCTGACCAATAATTTTAGCATCAGTGTCACCTTTGTTTACAGCATCAATGACATTATTGTAGAGCTCGGCCCTCAAAATATCTTGATTATTCCTCGCCCACCTTAGTCGATCTTCTTCAATTGCCGTATAAACGTCCACAACAAATTGATGGAGGAAACGACCTCCTTTAATCAATGTTATCCCTTGGTTAAGACGTGTCTGGATTTGAGAAACGTAGTTTTGCCGTATGGTTAGGAATTGCCTTGTTCTTGAAGTGGCTGTCTCAAGATGTAGTGGGATCTTTGGGTGAAACCCATACTCACCATATGGAAACAAAAGAGGATATTGTAGGCTCATGTATAGAGGGTTATCATCACGTTTTGCTGCAATGTGTCAGATTGAAATTGGACCACTATATCTCGTACCCCAATTGTTGATGACATATCCCCTACGATAAGGCCTGCCACCTCACTTGTACTCGGAAGATCATATTCTTTCCCCTTTCCTTTATCTGGGAGCAACCTAATAACAAACTCTAACCCGACGCTTTCGTAGTGGTCACGTGCCCGTCGAAAAATCTTAGCTAAACAATTATTCTCGTTAATCATCTCGATGAGGTGCTTTAAGGTTGTCGAGATTACCATCTGCTGAGGTTTGCCCCATAGCATTTAAGCGGTTTCTGACTTCGTTGTTCGTATCAAATATATAAAGCTGGAGATATTCTGGGAGACAGCCTTGCTGCGGTATAAGCGAGCCAATACATGTGGCCGTTGTGTATTGTTATTTGCAAATGTATATATTTTACATAAATTATAAGGTATTAATTAGTATGCACCTTTCTTCTTTGCTCGAGTGTGACGCAATACATGTGGCCGTTGTGGAGCATCTGAATATATGCATAAACAATGTAGATTGGAATTAAAAAAGTATTAAATCTAAGTGGATTTTGCTAGCTATGATGTTTACCATGTGACCGTGCTAAAGTTCGTTTCGATAGCAAGATGGCCATTCTCATACTACGTGTATTTTTTTGCTTGACTATTAAAATTAAAAGTTATTAGTTTAAGAGGATATAGCGTAGGAGATACACATTATAGTATCGTTTCTTACTGTAAGAGTCGCAGTCATCGCAGCCACCTATTTGATTAAATTTGAAAATTCATTTTGTTTGATGAATAAGTATTGATTAAAGTATAATATTATAATCCATATAAACTTACAGTCATCATATTTTGGTTTGAATGTTAGTCGATCATTAATCAGATGAACTGAAAATATACATAATTTAAGTACTATGATACAAAGATTTTAATCTTAATATTAATTTTATTTGAGAGTAAGGATACACCTTTCGATTTCGTGCGTGATCCACACGGACAACCTCGTTTCCTTTTTTTGCGTGTGTCTGCCTGAAAAATTTGTATGGTAAAAATCAATTAACTGTTTATTTTAAATTAGCAAAAAAGATTAATGGTTAACTGTATATTGTTGTCTTAATGTAGTTTGTGATTTAATGTATAGTATTAATTTAATTTGTTATTTTTATGCTCATGTGATACATGTATTTATATATACATCTAAATATATGTATTTCTATATACATCCAACTAAATGTTAATAACACATAGGATTTCAAATACAGTAACAATTATTTGAAATTGGATTCTATTTATTCGTATTCTAACTAAAATATGTTTCAAATAAATATCATAATTTGATCATGAATAAGAATAAACAAAACAACTATATAGAATGGATCAAATTAACTATAACATTGTACTGGTGTCAACTTATATACGATTGAGATTAGCAAACAAAAAAACAATAATAAATAACAAATTAAAGAGTATGATAATAATCATCAAAATAAGCATATATAATTAGGTGTATTTGTACGTATATTTTATATCACCATAGACATTCAAATAAATGTCTGAAAGACGCCAAAAAAAAAACAGCTGGCGATGGCCTGTGGGTCGGTCATAAGGTTATAACTTGTACCTACCTCATCTCTTTTGATTCTCTACTTCTTGCTAGAGTTCCCATTTCGATTTAAATTTGGGTTTGATTTAGATTCAGTTCGGTTAGTTTACTTGGGTTTAATTGTTTTTAATTAAAGACAATTAAAATTAGTTTGGTTTATATTTGGTTTGATTCGGTTTGACTTTGGTTTTGTTTATGTTCGATTAGGTTTATTAGATTTGAGTTTGATTTGGTTTGTGTTTCGTTCGGTTTTGTTTATGTTTGTTCACCTCAGCCGAATTCGATTAGAAAATACTATTTATACAATATAAAATAAATTATCATTTGATACTAAATTATTATTTTTTCATATTTAAACGTAAAGCCAAACATCGTAATAAAAAGGTAGACAATGTAATATATAATTTTTATTACTTTTGGCTGATAAAATCTTTAATCAAATGGTTGGGACATATGTTTTGGTTTGGGTTGGGTCGGATTGGATTCAGCTGGGTTGGTCGGCTTTGGTTTATTTCATTTTTTTTGCCCCACCGATGCTTCTTGCACACCAATTATTTTTTTACTTCGTTTAATCAAGTTAGATATATATATATATATATATATATATATATATATTTGATTGACAAAAACATATATATTTAACTTCTTTATTTTTATTGTAACTTAAATTCTTTATTATTTTCTCTAAATGTTTTTCCATCATAACTAAGAGAAAATGACTATAACTTACCCAAAGTATTATCATATGTTTAATCCGTATTTGGAATATGTGGTGGTGTAAAACATATAATGAAAACTCAATAAATTTATAATGTTGAAAATTTTGATATTTATTAATTTATATAGTTATTAATTTTGCAAGAAATTCATTTTAGATTTAGATATTTAAAGTGTTTTATGTAAGAATATGAAATTCTTAACTTTACTGTATATGTAAATGGTCTAAATTGTAAGGAATAATAATGAATTCATTATTCTCACTCATTCCAACTGTCACCATTTATAGCCTAAGTCTTTTGTCCTTGGGACTTCGACATCTTATTCCGAGATTTTAACACTGATCTGATCATTGATTCATACTATTTCCTTGTACCAAATCAATTCTAACAATTTAGCCATTTGTTTATTTTGCTCATTAGACCTAGGCCGCTCATCAAAACTGTTTTAGCTCGACAATCTTATCTAACCATCTTTCGACCATTCATACATCAATCTTTTTCACTCAATCATTCTTTGATATAGTCTGTTTTCTTACTCTTATTCATGGTTATTAGATAGGGTCTCACTTCTTATATATGTTAAAATAATTCAGAACAAACTATAGATTGTAATAAGAGACATATATTTTTTCAGTACGAATTGATGGAGTACTTTTTTTTCTATATTTTTTTTTCTGGAAAACGCAAATATTTTTAAATAATTAATAATCTATGCAGAAAATTGCATACTACTTAAACCTAATATCATATCAGCGAAAATATATGTCTGTATTGAAATTGTTATATCAATATTATTATGAGTAATATTAAAAGTTTAGCCGACCATGTGTTTGTCTAACTTTATAGGTGGAAACACAGGAACAACAATGTGATAAAAATTGTTTTTTATGGAGTGGTAGTGAAGAGAGTATTGTTTAGTTAACCTCAACCGACACAAAAGATACGGTAGTTGTATGTAACCTTATACACTATAGCTTCATGAGGTTAATTAAACAAAATCAACAGATGTTGTTTCAATGAAAACCTAGCAAATATATACGGAGGAAACCAGGTTGAACCTGGTTAATTCCTTGACCGTAATTGTTTAATCGAAATATCCAGGTGTAGTATGCATAAAAAGTGGAACAAAACCTACTTTAGAAGTAATGCTAGAGTATAAAATTGATTATGCTGAATGAATCGACTCACTAATTGAAATTAATTCGTGGCTTACTTTGGAGTGGTTATTGCAGAGAAAGAAGCGGGAGATTACATATTTACCTGCGTGTTCTATGAGTTGGTCAGAGGGTGGGGAATCCATTCCGGCGAAACGGTGATCCTTGCAACCAAACTATTATACACCACGATGTTGTCTTCCGCCCCCGGGAGACGGATCACTGAGTTGTTTAGGCTTAGAAACGGGCATAACCGCGATTTGGATAAAACCGAATTGTTTCTGCTGCTTCTTTCATCACCAAACCACGAGAGCACCGCGATCTGCGTGCGTCTGCTGATGCTACCTTATCCACTGGTTTCTCTTCCTTCTTCTCCTCCTCCGTGTTCTTCTCTTCCACTGTTAACTTCTCAAGAAGACTCTATCAATGACTCATCAACAACTTTAGAAGCCTCTTTAGTATCTTCTTTCTCTTCTTCAGATTCAGCAACTTCCTTGAACTTTTCCATAAATGCTTTGCAGTCTGATAAAGGTATTGTAAACAAGAATTGGTTATTTTATACAACTCTATGAATGACTCATCAACAAGGTAGAAAGCTTTTCAGAAACACAAACAATATATCACAAGAAACAGTTTCTAATACTACACGTCTACACCAGCTCAATCCCACGCTACACTGAGCTAAGCAAATATAAACACTAGAGCTTTCGACTGCTATTCGTTTATGCAGATCATACACTTGAAACCTACACAAATGTCCAGATACCTCTGGTTGAATTTGCCACCTTTAAAAGGCTATCATTAAGTAAACAACCATGATACCCCTTCAAAAATCACTGATTAGTGAGAGAGAAAATAACTCAAAACTAGTAAGAGCTCTAAAATGGGCAAATAATATAAGCTTGTACAACATCCAAAACATGTGACCATATGGGAATATCACCAAGTTCAAGATCCTCCAGTGACCTAAGCCATAAATTGACAGTATCTACACTATAGACTCCTTCTAGGTCATAAGGTTTAAGCTACTATAAAGTATGCCGCAATGAGATCCGATCCAATCAACTGAGAATAAGACATACACAAAAGAAAATTCCAGACTCACTCTCCACTGAAGCAAAGTGGAAAAAAAAGTATTTTTATAACTGAGGGCAAAGGTATATATTATAAGTGCATCTATGATTGAGAACTCAAGAAGATCACGATAAGTTGTGGATACTCTAAATCCTTCTATAAGATGAACTACCTAAGGCTTTTCAAACGCTTTGGTCTTTAGTTTTACTAGTGGCATGGTGATTGTCATATAAATCATTAGATATCATAACAAATTTTAGACTCTTGGGTTACAAGTATAATGTTTCTGGAACCATAAGCAATCCTAACAAAGACCGAGGCAGGTCAACTTACAGTTTCAGGCAGGTTATAGATAAGTACAGAACTCATAACAGTTGCCAGAGCAAATATTCTGAAGAAAAAAACATCAGCATATACAATTTGATTAAATATCCAGAGAGCAAAATCAAACAAAATGTCTAAATATCCAGAGAGTAAACAGTATGCGTACCGATCGTCATAAACATTAGACTTTCCAACACTTTATAATCCTTCAAATGCATTTTGAAATGTTTAATATGCAAAATGAATGTTGTTCAGCATCAAAAGTTCTATACACCATGTCTTGATAAACATATTGTAAGAAAATGCAGAATCTAAAGTATTAGAGATAAGAAGCACACCTTCATAACAGGAAAGGGAAAGAAGCTGATTGAGTAGAAAAGACTTTCCAGACCGATACGGGCCAATCACCTAATGTTTCAAGGAAATAACAAGCAAAACGTGAGTGATAAGGAAAAAGGAACAAACTTGCTGGTCTCCGAGTTAAAACATCACATTCTTTCACAACTACTAGCACTTCAGCAACTACTAGCAATAGACAAGGAAAAAAGAAGAGGAAAATAAATTAATGCATTATCAAGGCACAAACAGAAAAAAAAAAAGAGCACATTTATTCCCATCAGATTGTATCGTAAACAAGACTTGATTTATTTATACAACTCTATGAATGACTCATCAACAAGGTAGAAAGCTTTTCAGAAACACAAACAATATATCACAAGAAACAGTTTCTAATACTAGACGTCTACACCAGCTCAATCCCAAGCAAATATAAGCAGTAGAGCTTTGGACTGCTATTCGTTTATGCAGATCATACACTTGAACCTACACAAATGTCCAGATACCTCTGGTTGAATTTGCCAGGCTATCATTAAGTAAACAACCATGATACCCCATCAAAAATCACTGATTATAACTCAAAACTAGTAAAAGCTCTAAAGTGGGCAAATACTAGTTTCAACGGATACTAGGACTCACGTGAGGAAATGGGTCATGGCGTCCTTTGTGATCACGTTTTTTGGCAGTCTCTGGCATTCCAAAAACATCCCAGAACCTCAAAGTCTGGTCTCCTGCTGCTGAAGCAACGGTACAGCCATCAGGACTCTGTGCCATGTAGAGAACGCTTGAAGTATGGCCAGTGAGCTCAGCAATTTTGAGAAAGGACGGGTAGTTCAAAAGTGCAAGGTGGTTCCCATGTGAGCTAAGCAACTCTCTTTCTTTCTTGCTCCAGAACAGAGCACACACTTGGGATCCGGTGTGAACAGAGTTCAAGCAAGCTCCGGTGTGAGTGTTCCAGAACTTGATCGACCCATCTCCTCCACCACCACCAGTTGCAAGTAAACTCGATTGGAAGGGGCACCAAGCAAGAGCTTTCACGGCGCATGTGTTCCTCAAGCCTGTGCAACCATTGCGTGGTGGTGATTGATGATATAGCAGCATCCCATACGTGTACAACATTGTCGCTGCCACCACTAGCTAGCTGCTTTCCAGAAGCTGACCACTAGAGCCCACAAACGTCTCCAGAGTGACCTCTGTAAGTTGCCACAATGATACGTGACTATGGTTAGATAGATTAGGATATTTTATTAAGAGTTTTGGTAATTTTCTATTTAATAATTGGTTTTGAAGTTTTCCTTTTTATATTAGTTTAAGAGTTTTCCATATTCTACAAAGTTGTATCTCTATATAAGGGTTTCATATTATTAATAATAGACAAGCTTCCAAGAATTAACTTAATCTCTAAGAGAGATTAGGTTAAAAGGAAGTAAGCTTTTTTGGTTCATATCAATTTGGTATCAGAGCCGAACGATCCGATGGGAGACAAGGATTTCTGGAAATCCATATCTGTGAGTTATGACAAGATGATTGCACAACTTGGTGAGATAATGGAGATTGCGAAGAACATTCAAGCGACGTTGAAGCAAGAGAGGATGAAAAAACAAGCAGAGTTGGAGACAATTATTTTGAAGGAAAGCTTAGAGCTACTTGTAATTTCGGAGCCAGAGGAGTCTAACCTCATAGAGTCAGAGACACTATTGCAGCAAGATCCATTGTTGGTTGTATTACAATCTAACAACATACTCGTGTTAGAATCTGAACGATCTCTGAACTCCAAGAAATCAACGATAGCACCAGTTGTGGTAAAATCTAGCTTCGTAATGGAATTAAACAACAGAGAGTCAGAGAAGTGGTTGCTACCATATGGCTGTCTAGATATCATTAGTTGGAGCTTGAGGACAAGCTCCGAATGGAAGAAGAGAATAATGATAAGTGACTATGGTTAGATAGAATTGGATATTTTACGTTAAGAGTTTAATTTGGTAATTTTCTATTTAATAATTGGTTTTGAAGTTTTCCTTTTCATATTAGTTTAAGAGTTTTTCATATTCTACAAAGGTGTATCTCTATATAAGGGTTACATATTATTAATAATAGACAAGCTTCCAAGAATTAACTTAGGGGGGTTATTGGACAAAAAATTCTAGAGGAGTTATTAAATTTTGAGATTCCATTCTTATTGGTTTGTGAATTTTTAAAATCTAAATAGAATCCATTGTTATTGGAGTGATGATTTTTAAATTCCACTCAAAATCCTTTGTTATTGGAAAAGTTTAGTTTTCATTGATTTTAAGATTCTATTAAAATCTATTATTATTGGGATGTAAATTTTCTTTGTTTTTACTCATAGTACTCAACTTTAAGAATATCATCTATACCCATAAGATTTTTGAAATCAATGTAATAAAATACACTCACATACAAAAACTCAAATTGAAGAATGAAATAATATACAAATCACAATTTTAACATAATACAATTTACAACTTAAAAAAATAGAAAAAAATATTAAAAATTTAAAATAAAAATTGTAAAAATAGTTTTAAAAAGCACTTTCGTATATTTTAATTAAACATTTCAAAAATAATAATTCAATTTTTTTTTACAAAAATTCAAATTTAAAACATATATTTAGAAATTATATAAATTTTTTTATTATTATTTATATATCTATAAAGTAAGAAGTAGAAATTAATTTTTTGGTCATTTTATTTTTTGAGATCTTTTTTATGACAAAAACTTTTTTAAAAGTTGTTTAAGAATTGTCTTAATTGAAATAATTTTTTTTTCTTTTTTTTTCTACCACCATTAATTTCTTACTTTAAAAGTTAATAACAATCAATAGAATTCTATACACAAGTAATGAAAATCTATGTAAAAGTATTTGATAAAATTTGTCGAATCTAGTTAACTTGTAAAATCCTCTCAACTATTAAAATCATCAAATTCCACAGAAATTCATGTTCCAATAACCTCCCCTTAATCTCTAAGAGAGATTAGGTTAAAAGGAAGTAAGCTTTTTGGTTCATATCACACAACAGGCCTGATCCTGACATCGGAGTTGACAATCTTGCCGTCCATGCCTCCAGTTGTGAGGATGTTGTTGTTCCACGCAAGTGATCCTACTCCAGAGTGGTGGAGACCCCTGAAAGTTTTGATCTTGGTGTTGGAGGAAGAATCCCAGAGCTGGACTTGAGAGTTGTTGAGGCCAAGTGCAAGGTAGGAAGCATCAGGCGACCAGATTATGCTTGTGATGGGTCCTTTGGCTTCCTCAATGGTCACGAGCTCAGATACAGAGGCGGTAGAAGCATCCCAGAGGTAAAGAGTGTGGCCCAGGGCAATGGCTAAGACGTTGTGAGAACCCCAGTCAAGCAAGTTTAGGCAGAAGTCATCAAGAATTCCAGGAGCGTCCAACTCTTTCCGACAAGAAAGAGGAATATGTCGTCGTCGTCGGGGCTGTTGGTGAAGAGGAGGAGGAGGAGAAGAGTAATGATGGAGAGGAGGAGGTTTGTTCCTGAAGGCGAGAATACGGGTGCGGTTGAGATTCAGAGCTTCCGCCAAACCTTTCCTGTAAGCGTCTTTGGAGGCTGAAATCAACACTGCCAGCTTCTTCTGCTTTTTTTCCTCCGGCGGCATCGGTGATGGCATGATGAGCAAAGTCAAAGTCCATTGCTGATATGTTCGGTATGAATCTGTCCAGATTTTCCTTGTTGCACATCTTCATACCTATCATTATCAACAAACCAAACACCACACACACTGATAATATACGAGGAAGAAACTGATTAACAACAATCTAAAACCCTAAAACCTAGATTAACAATTCTCTAACAACCCTAAAATGATTTCTCAAATCTAAAACCTAGATTAACAATTCTCTAACAACCCTAAAACGAATATTAGATGAAGCGAGCGGGCAAAGGAGAAGCGAAAGCGAAAGCGAGGGAGAAGCGAAAGTTAGCGAGGGAGAAGCTAGCCATTATTTTACATATATAAATAAAACCACATCACGCTAATGTTAAAATAAACGGGCTCAGTCCGAGTTCGCCCTAGCCGCTTTCTCCCAGGCACGACTATCGAGGTTACTCGGTTCCCACTCCTCTCCGGCGCCGGAGGAGCTCGTGCTCGCCGGCGTCGGGACCTCTTGTCACATCTCAGCTCTATTTTCGTCAATCTCATGTTATGTCTTTTTCTTCTGTTGTCTCTGTTCCGTCCTGCTTGGCGTGACTCCATGGTGTCTCGACGGAGCTACAGTTTGATAGAGATTTTCTCGGCATGGCTCTTCCTCCTGTGGCTGAACTCGCTGATTACTTCAGACACCGCCGCTCGCCGTTTCCAGGTGCCGCTCGCCGTTTCCAGGTTTCAAGCCCCGCTGCCAGCTTCACAAGAAAGACTCACCGGTCTTCACCAGTCACGATGGAGATGGTCCGTTCCGTCAATGCTGCTCCTCCCATCACCACCGCGGGATCTGCTCAATCTGAGTGCAAGCTCACTGGATCTACAAGACTATCCACTGCCACTAACCATCCGCTTCCTTGGTTCAGCATTTCTCATCCGGTTCGTGTCAAACCCGAACGAGATGACCTTCCACCGCAACACTTTGCGTCTTATTCAGACGAAAGACCAGAAGCGGAGCTTCACTGTCTCACTACCGCACCCTCACCGACCAGTCTATGCAGCTCCGCCGCCGTTTCTGAGCTTGATCCCAACAGATCTCTTGATGTGAGCTTTCATTGTGTTGTTATGGACTTGCGGCCTAGCTCAGGTTTGGACGAGAGCTATGGATCCCAATACGGTAATATCGGAGTTCTTTTTCTCAGTTGGATCTCAGTTTATGCCCCTTTATGGATAATAGTCAAGAGAATCGTCTCACCTCTGCGTCGTCTCTACTATACACCCGACATCGCGGCAGCCCCATCTCACCAAGGTTTCTGTGGAGCTAAGCTACATTGGTTAAATCTCTGTCTCCAAGTGACCGCCGGACCTATTGTGCAAGAGTGTTGTTTCGCCAGAGTTGCTCATGACTATGTCACCGCTGCGTCTCTATCACACTATGCCGTCTCAAGCATCGACGATTCTTCACAGAGCCGGAGTAGCTTTCCCAATCTCCTCGTCGCTGGAACTATTGTGCAAGAGTGTGGACTCGCCAGAATTACTAATTACATCACTGCTGCGAGTCCATCACATTACGCCGTCTCAAACATCGACGGTTCTTCACATAGTCTACTATACCTCTTATCCGCTATTTGCTCACAC
Organism: Brassica napus; assembly: GCF_020379485.1. Classification (NCBI taxonomy): domain Eukaryota; kingdom Viridiplantae; phylum Streptophyta; class Magnoliopsida; order Brassicales; family Brassicaceae; genus Brassica; species Brassica napus. The sequence goes on from NC_063452.1 coordinate 46,884,428, forward strand.
ATGTTGGGGTTAGACGAGTGTGATGACTGTATGCTTAGGTCTCTTTCGGTTACAAATTATTGGGCTCGACACGGTAGTGTCGAATTCCGAGGTTTGGAACCACTTAGATCATCAACTATGTCATCAAACTTCATCCTTAGCGCCTCTTTGGAGGTAGGACTTCGGACTGTCAATGTTGCCTACGGTTCTAGAGCTTCTCACCTAAAGTTCTTGCCACTCAACATTCCAGCTGCTTATAGGTGTATCAACGTCGTTTTCGACTATCAATTGTTCTTTCAAACAATCGCCATGGGAACAAAAGTGGAGTTTTCTTTTGGGTTTCTTCATTTCGCTGAGCATGACTCGCCCTTCGATGGTTCTATCTTTAGTTGTTTTTTACTATTTTCTAACTTCATTCTACCGTCGAGCGTGTTTCCGGGATCTTCTGGTTCAGTTGTAAACTTTGATGCTTTTGCTCTTTGAGCTTTAATATAAGTTTGGTGTTACAAAAAAAAAATAAAACCACATCAACAGTCTTATAAAACTCATGAATATAATATTCTCTACGTATCAAAACTATTAGAGTTAAAGTAATATTTCAGTTACAGGAAATATAAAAAATAAAATTTAGTTATAACTAAAAAATACTTCTCAAGTTTTTTCTAAAAACTAATATTACAGAAAAAAACAAACAAATTTTATTAAATATCTTGATAAATTTATTTAAAAAAATCTAAAGATAAAAGTATCATTCTTGTTTTTCAAAAAAAAAAAAAACTAAAAACCAAAATATCATTATTTTAACTTTTATTTGCAGTGTTTGTTTTAAAATAATTTTATTAAATAAGCTTATTTATGTTTTGATAATAGTATACTACAAATTTTTCAGAATAAACATTTTACCATTTATCATATTTTTCATTTTATTAATTTTAAAACCAGAAACCAAAAACCAAAAACCAAAATCTAAAATAACAATTCATTTTTTCAAAAAACTAGAATCTACTGGAAAATCAAAAAACTAAAATCCAAAAACCAAAAACCAAACTCTAAAAACTAGAGTATACAATTGCATGTTAATATTGTATATATATCAATACTATTAAATTAGAATGTTGATATTAGTTTAGTCCAACAATTATTTTTCCACAAAAATAAACCATATATTCTGTAACTGAATCTAAATATGTATTTTGTAACCACCTTTTAATTCCATAATGACCGGGGCCTATTAAAAAAAACAAATATTTTATAACTGCTATCTCTTGGAGTGTACATATACAAAGCTGTGAGAGAACCGATGGACATCCATTTCTTCCTTTGATGCAAGCAGGAGCAACCCAATCGATTTGCTGATGCCCCATGTAAATTCGTTTCAAAGACCAGACAAAATAACAATAGATGGCACAGAGCATAAACATCATACCAATGAAAGTATTCAGGTTTCACAATGACGACCGGTTGATGTTGTTGGCTAACAAGAACACTGAACTTTCAGGTACGTCGACTCTACTCTTTGGCTCTCCCTCACCAATTATAAATATTTATCACTTTATCGATCCTTCAACGGAAGAGTTCCCAGCTACACAGCTGGCAAGCTCTTAGAGACTGATAAAACTGTGGGCGCCAACCTCTCCGAGGTGAGTCACTTCTTTATGACTCGGCGGTTTAGGACTAAGAATGCTAAGCAGCCACTAGATCTCTAATGGAAACAATACCGTTGTCGTCTCCATTGATCAACCTGAACGCTTGAATCAAATCGGAGTAATAATTGCACATGTTCTCGGGAAGAGCACTGATCGGAGTGGCGGCTGGACTTGGCTTGAGGTTACCATACGATCCATCAGAAAAGGGGAGGAAGCACCAGAGCTAAAAGAAGAAGGTATAGTTTTGCACGACAACCCTTTGGTTTCTATCTTGTGCCTTTTGTATTTGATTTTCATTTACAAACACTCTCTTTTAGATTGAGTACAAACACATTGGTTGTACTTCGATATACGGTCACGAGAAAGAGGTAAACATTTCTAATATCAAATAATTTGAGAGATACCATACACTATTAATTAATGTGTGGTTGAAGTTTCATGCCTCTGTATGTCACGTTCTCCTCACACTATGAATCCATTAACTGGATAGGTAGCGTATTGAAAAAGTTAATAGATGATGGTTTCGTGAAGCGTGAGAAGTTATTCATCACTTTGAAACTTTGGTTTGTCTTCTTTTTACGACCAAATATTTTCTTCAGTGCATGTCTATATTAAGTTTGTTGTTCCCATCACCCATCACTCTTTCTTTCTATTTATATGATAGTAGCAGCAAGTGTTTTCTGAAGAATTTTACAGGAAACATCAAGTGAGAAGTCGTGGGAGTTAACAACACTACTATGTAAAAGAGTGAGCATCAAGAAATGTTTTGCCTTGACTATGTATTATGTAATTAGGTTTTATTACTCTTTCTTGTATCAATTAGTTTAGTTTACGGTTTACCATGTGTTTATGAGAATATACATATAACCAGCCTATCAACCATTACATCACTATGAATTCTCATATATATAATTGGGGTATCATATTAATCTTCAGATCTGTTGGCACTGATGATATGACATATATATATTTAAAATAAATTAAGGATGAGGTAGATCTACAAGGTATGAGTTAAATGTTCGATTCTGATCATGTGAAAATAGTTTTGGGAACTAGATAGTGTGATTTTCAGTTGAGAAAAGCAAGAATTTGTAACCATCACAAATTAAATGTAAGGAATATTGACGATTGATGCTCTGAGGTAAAGCAAATGAAATCAATTTTATATTGGTTTATGAGATCAAGTGTTAACTCTCATGTATCAGAGGTGAGGATGAGACCCTTGAAAGAGAATATCTACCAATAACAAGTATTTCCTAGAATTCTTTTTGTATATGTAATTTTTAAAAGATTGGGTCAGTCAAAATTTGAGTACAACATACATATCTACCAATAACAATTATTTCTGAGTTTATGTTGGCATCAAATAATAATAATAAAAAACTCACTCCTCTATCACTACAAGAAAACAGCAAGGATACTGAGGGAAAAAATCGTCGGAATTTCGTCGGAATTTCGTCGGAATAACGTTATTCCAACGACATACCGACGAAACAAGTCCTCGGAAATAATTCCTCGGAATTTCTTCTTTCCTCGGAAATCCCTCGGAATTTTCCGACGGAATTCCGAGGAAACAAATTTCCGAGGAAATTCCGAGGATCACTAGTTTGTCGGAAATCTCCTCGGAATATACCGAGGGAGAACTTCGTCGGGATATTTCCTCGGAAGTTCATCAATCGATGCGTTTTTGGACATATATCCATCGATCGATCCGTTTATAAAAAAACGTTCGGAATATACCGAGGGACATCTTCCTCGGAGGAACATGTCCCTCGGTATATTCCAAGGAAAGGTGTCCCTCGGTATATTCCGAGGAAAGGTGTCCCTCGGTATATTCCGAGGAAGATGTCCCTCAGTATATTTCGAACGTTTTTTTATAAACAGATCGATCGATGGATATATGTCCAAAAACGCATCGATCGATCGAGTAAAAAATATAATTAATTTCCTCGGAATGTAAAAAATATTAATTTTTTTTTAAAAATAAAATTTTTGAAATTTAAATTCGAAAATATAAAATTAAAATTAAAATTGAAATCATATTAATTAATATTCAAAGTTTCACAAATAAAAATAAAACATTGCGAGTTTTTGGAAAAAAAAAACTACGGGTCTGGCACGTCCGGGAACACCTCGTTCGGGTACATCCTCTGCATCATCTCCATCATTTGCTGGCGAAGGGGAATCCTGAAAATGGCTGTAATCCCGAGACTGGCTCCCCGTACCACCACGACCACGACGCTGTAGAGGCCAGGTCTGATCATCATGAGACCTGTAAATTAAAAAAATATATTTAATAAATACGGACATATATAAATTAATTTGTTTTTAAAAAAAATCCCAAATAATAGTTTTTAATCACAAAAAAATATTTATAGATATTAAAAATATTTAATAAATATATAAAAATAGTTCTAATAAACAAAAAATAGTTTTAATAAATAAAAAATAGTTTAATAATTACAAAAAATAGTTTTAATAATATATATATATATATTAAAAATATTTTTAAATCCTAAATAATAGTTTTTAATCACAAAAAAAGTTTTATAGATAATAAAAATGTTTTGTAAAATCCAAAAAATCGAATTTATATACAAAAAAGATTTTGTAAAATCCAAAAAATCGAATTTATATAGAAAAATCGTTTGTAAAATACAAAAATCGATTTTATATACAAAAATCGATTTTATAAATACAAAAAAAATAAAAAAATTATAAAAAAATTCTAAATCAATTCAACAAAACAAATTATTCAACCAAATCACAATTCTAAACCTATTATACAACCAAATCACAATCCTAACCATTCACCCTAACAAAAATCTATCAAAACTACACAAAAACCTAACAAATAGGAACTAAGAGAGTGGGATAGGGTCCTTACATGATTTGTGTAAGAGAAGGGGGAGATCGCCGGAGATATCGTCGGATTTCAGGGGGAAATCGCCGGAGAGAAGAGAGGAGTCGCGCAGAGGAAGAAGAGAGAAATGGGGAAGAAGAAGGGGTTCGTGGTTATAAAACTTAGGGTCCGACGGATATTATCCGTCGTAATTCCGTCGGAATTCTAATTTCAATTTTCGCGAAATATTTGCCCCGTAAAATGAAAATATTCCGAGAAAATTCCTACGGATAGTAAAATATCCGTCGGAATTTCCTCGGAATATTCCGAGGAAATACCGAGGAACTAGTGTTTGGGGTTTCAAAACATCAATTTTTTTTTGCCGTATTTCATTTTTTATACAATTGTAATGCATACCATTGAGGATTCTTTGTATAGATGAGCATAAACCATGAAATAACAAATTTCAAAACTAATTGAAAGTATTCCCTTTACCGTTCATTAAAAGGTATAAGTGTTTCTCTTATGTTGTGGGATTTCGTTCATACAATCGGAAAAGTGTTAATTATACGGTAAGGAACAAATTTTTGACTTCATAATGAACGTAAGACACTTAATAAGGGTTATATAGGTGTTATTCAAACCGCAAAACGTTGTTTTCGGTTTAAAAACCCTATTTCCTTGGAATTTCCTCGGATTATTCTCAGGGAATTCCGAGGAAACCCTTTTCTTCCTCGGAATTCCATCGGAATATTCCGAGGAAATTTCGAGGAACTAGTGTTTGGGGTTTCAATACGTCAATTTTTTTTTTTAAACGGATCGATCGATGGATATATGTACCAAAACGCATCGATCGATAGAGTATATCAGGTGTTCCTCGGAATTTCCTCAGAATATTCCGAGGCTTTTCCGAGGAAACAGGGTTTGGGGTAACAAAATCTCGTACGTTTTTTTATAAACGGATCGATCGATGTATATATATCCAAAAACGCATCGATCGATCACTAAGATGGACCAAAGCATAACAATGTGATCGATCGATTAGATTATCCCATCGATCGATCGAGAATCTCAAGCGTTCCTCGGAATGTCCTCGGAAAATCTTGTAAGTTTTTGTATAAACGGATCGATCGATCGATGGATATATGTCAGAAAACGCATCGATCGATCACTAAGATGGACCAAAGCGTATCAATGTGATCGATCGATTAGATTATCCCATCGATCGATCGAGAATCTCAAGCGTTCCTCAGAATGTCCTCGGAAAATCTTGTAAGTTTTTGTATAAACGGATCGATCGATGGATATATGTCAGAAAACGCATCGATCGATCACTAAGATGGACCAAAGCGTAACAATGTGATCGATCGATTAGATTATCCCATCGATGGATCGAACAAAATCTCGGGAGCCTTTTTTTTAAACGCATCGATCGATCTTTATTTGTACAAAAACGCATCGATCGATCTTTATTTGGTTGTGTTTTGAGTAGTTTTTAATTCGTATTCAGCTTTGCCTTGCTAGATAAACCAAATAACTAATATCTGAGTACCATTCTTTCAGCTATCAACTGCAGGCTGTGAAACATGGAAAAGCCACAAACATTGATCAACCAACAACATCCATGCTTTTAAGAATGTTCAAAGGATTCAAACTGACTGACCACTCAATCTACTCAAATTTTCTCATCTTGGGGCTTGGTATACACTAGGTTCGCTAGTACTACCATGTTCATAATCAGTTTCCCCATGATGATACCAAATTTTGTAACTTCGTGTAAACCCACTCAAATATAGATGAGTACAAACATCCCACTCTTTAATAACCTTTCTATTTTTACAATTAGAGCAAGGACATCTTAACATACCTGTTTTTGCTTCCGGTTGTCGGTGAACTAACCCCATGAATTCGGTTATACCTCGTTGGTATTCTTCCGTAAGCAATCTCGTGTTCGGATCCAAATGAGGTCGATCGATCGAAGAACGAAAATAATTTGAAGAAGACATATTTTTTATGAATCAAATTTGTGTGTAAATAGAGTAAGAGGGAGGATGAAGATATGGAGTGAATGAAGAGGAAGAGGACTGCTTGTATTTATAGTTTAAATCATGCCGACAGACCGAGGAAATTCCGACGGGATTCCGACGCCAACGGCTAGTTCGTCGGAATTTCCTCGGAATTTTGTAAAATCCCCCAACGGCTCTCCAACAGCTATAATATTTCCTCGGAATTCATTGGTTTTTTCCGAGGAACACATTTTTCCTCGGAATTTCCTCGGAATATTCCGACGGATTGATATTTCCTCGGAATTCCGTCGGTATATTCCGAGGAAATTCCGAGGAAACCAAATTTTGTGTTTCCTTCCTCGGGATATTCCGAGGATTTCATTTTCCGTCGGAATGTCCGTTAGAATACCGCTGTTTTCTTGTAGTGTATGTTGTATAATTGCTGATCTCCTCTTACTTAAACATGTATATTTCATAAACTGCACATTTATATAATACATTAGTAAACACAATATATCCATTATAAACGAAACACATGTCCACTATGATTTTTTTTTCTAAAATGTACATGCAAAAATAATATCCAGGGTTAAGAATTAAAGAGGCCCTTGGGGCAAAAACAAATAGTCTTTATAAAAAGAAAATGTTTTAAATACAAAAGTTAGTAAAAATATGTCTAATATAATTATTTACCATTTTATATTAGATGTTTTCCTTAAAATATTATTTATAATATATAAAACAAATTTTAGTTAAAAATTAACTAATACTTATTTTTATATATAAAATAGGGTTTATTTTACCCAAAAAAATTTGAAACTTCCAGTCTCGGGTCTTGAGGAGGTCGCACTCCCTACTAGGTCTGGGCACAAAGCCCATATCCGGAAAAATTTCACTTTGATCCGCTTCGATTCGTGAGATTTCAACTATTCGAAAGTTCGAATATCCGTTGCCATTTCAACTATTCGTGCTTCGCTTCGTAAAAAAAAAAAATAATTATTATTATTACATATTAAAAAGAAAATAATTAAATCAAAAGTCCAAATAATATAAAATATTAATATTTATCATAAATTACATGTATATATATGCATATAACAGATCAGATAGCTATTCTTAAAAATATTAGTATATGTGATTTGCTTCGTTTCTTACGGATATTTCATATTAGTATTTGCTTTGATTCGTAGAGTTACAGATATATAAATTTTTTGGTTCGAATCTTAACAGATAAGGAATCAAATCAAAATCTACGGATATTTTGTCCGGCCCTACTCCCTACCTTCCTACCTAAGTCGCCCATAATCACATCACAATAATATAATATTGTCACATCTACTCTAATATCAAATACATCAAAAGCATTTGATGTAGAACAAACAATATGTAAAACAAATTATACATGTGAATGGCATAAACGAAAACAACCTGTGCGAAAGGCTGGTATACCACTAGTTAAAATGTAAGAATCACATTTTACTAGATTTATTTATCAACAGTGTACATATATATATATATATATAAATAACATTTTAATTTGTTATTTTTTAAGAATGTTAATATTTCCAAAAAAAAGTGGAATTGCACTCTCTACACTCCAGTTTATCACGTATTTAGGCAAATACCATAAACTATTGTACTGTAATGTTCGACCAAATGGAAAGACACTAATACCCTATAAATATACTATAATCATATTCTCTCTACCTTTGCAAAATGGCGTTTATGTATTTTCTCTCCTACGTTGATCTGAAATCGGCCCTACTTAATACTATTCAAGGTAGATCCTTAATTTCTACATTCTTATAGTATATTGGCCCAATTAACTAAAAAAAAATATAAAAAAAGAAATTAATATTATATATATAACTTAAACTAACAAAATAAATATTGACATTTGACAACTTACTTAAATATATTGTAACTTTTATAGTAAAATGGAAAATCAAAAGCAAAATAGCAATAGTAACAAAAAAAATTACTTCTTCTTAGATATAATAAATCTAAAATACAATTTATACCAAAATAAAATGGAAAATTAATTTAAAATAGACATAGTAGGAAAAACAACTTATTTTATTATTTTAAAAAATGTTAATATCTCCAAAAAGAAGTGGAATGGGGGGGCGGCATTTTGAATTTTGAAAACTCGTTTTCCGTTGCACAAACAAAAACTCGTTTTCCGTTGCACAAACAAAAAAAGAAAACTTGTTCTCCTCTTTTCTCTTTCTCTCCCCAGAAGTAAAAAAAGTATTCTCGATCAGATTTGATTTTAATTTGACTCCACAATCAGATTTGATATTAATTTGACTCCCGATCCAGAATGGGAATGGCAGAGGCTAGAGTCAGATTGGAGAGAGGGCGGTGGACTACGCCGCGACATTCACCGCCAACAGACGCAGTCAAGGTGTGGTACTCGACGAGGCAGCCGCACGTCACGGTGCGTTTGAACATCCAGTTCAGTGATTGCCATCGGGTTCTCGGGTGCCTGGATCTTTGATTGGGGGAAGTTACACTTCGTGGAGGCCTGTTCGTGGTGACTGAACCTATGTCTTGGCCTAGGCCTAGGCGTGGAGGAAGAGCTGGTGCTTCACGAAGTATCTTGCCTTCTTGGTGGCCGAGGGGGGAATCTACGTGACATAACGCATATCATGCATGTATATTGACCAACAACTTCTTCTTCTGGTTTATTAATCAGTTTCCGTGCTATGATTTTGTAGAGGATCCGTAGAAAAGGGTACATAATACTTCTATAGATTTTTGCTGAGTCTTTAGTTTACTCGTTGTGTGTGTCTCTGAATTATGAGTGGTTTGTGTCTGAATGTCCATTGAATCAGAAAGCTGAATCAGAAAGCCAGAGGCTTTGGTCTGTGTTCGTTCTGCTGGTCTCTGATATGGGTTTTGCTGGTTTATCTATTGACCAACCTCTTCTTATGGTTTATCTATTTGTCTTTTTCAGGCAGTTGAGACTTCACCAACAACGTGGTGTTCTCGAAACTCCAGTAGCACCGGCATCGGCAGAAGAGCACAGTTCCGTAATGGTGACTCCTGCTCCTGCTCCGGCTGTGGGATTGAAGCGTAGTGGCCCAATGTCAACTGCTAGCTCCGTAAGAGGGTGCGTGACTACATCAACAAGGACATTGCAGCGGGGGAGGAAGAAGGAGCAGGGTTCATAACACCCCATAAAAAGCTACTCAATTCTATTGAGATGGTGGAAAAGATTGTGACATCAGAGATTAAGAGAATGCAGAGCACTCCTCATGCTAAAAGGGAAGAACGGGGGAGACAGTTGTCAAGCATTTGGTTTCACTAAGGTGATCACACTTAAGGATAACAGGAGAACATTCAAAGTGCCTTGGAGCAAATATAGCCAGGGAAAGTGCAATAGCTACTTTAGTGCAGAAAATTTAACTGCTATTACTTTTGACCATTTTGTTGAGGTTTTATGTTTTGTGGTGTTGGGGTCAAAATCGGTCATGACGGAATCAATGTCTGAAAGTCCGTAAAAATTGGCATGAACGTTTTTACGAAAAATAAATCTTCGGAAAAGATTTATTCTTACGAAGAGCCCTGCGGAAGAAACACGAGACATCGGAGAAAAGCCCGAAAAAGGTCGCACGGTCGCTACGTAGCGACCGAGCTCGAGCCAAGCTCGGTTGCCACGTAGCGAGCGAGCACACGTCCCGCTCGGTCACTACGTAGCGAGCGAGCTCGAGCCAAGCTCGGTCGCTACGTAGCGACCGAGCATCCGTCCCGCCCGGTCGCTACGTAGCGAGCGAGCTCGAGCCAAGCTCGGTCGCTACGTAGCGACCGAGAATCCGTACCGACCGAGCACACGTCCCGCTCGGTCGCCACGTAGTGACCGAGCTCGAGCCAAGCTCGGTCGCTACGTAGCGACCGAGTATCCGTCCCGCTGGGTCGCTACGTAGTGACCGAGCTCGAGCCAAACTCGGTCGCTACGTAGCGACCGAGTGTCCGTCCCGCTTGGTCGCTATGTAGTGCTCAAGCCAAGCTTGGTCGCTACATAGCGACCGAGCGTCCGTCTCGCTACGTAGTGACCGAGCTCGAGCCAAGCTCGGTCGCTATGTAGCGACCGAGCGTCCGTCTAGCTCGGTCGCTACGTAGCGACCGAGCGTCCGTCTAGCTCGGTCGCTACGTAGCGACCGAGCGTCCGTCTCGCTCGATCGCTACGTAGCGACCGAGCGTCCGTCTCGCTCGATCGCTACGTAGCGACCGAGCGTCCGTCTCGCTCGATCGCTACGTAGCGACCTAGCGTCCGTCTCGCTCGGTCGCTACGTAGCGACCGAGCATCCGTCCTGCTCGGTCGCTACGTAGCGCTCAAGCCAAGCTCGGTCGCTACGTAGCGATCGAGCGTCCGTCTCGCTCGGTCGCTACGTTGCGACCGAGTTAGAGCCAAGCTCGGTCGCTACGTAGCGACCGAGCGTCTGTCCTGCTTGGTCGCTACGTAGCGAACGAGCGTGCGTTTCGTTCGGTCGCTACGTAGCGACCGAGCTCTTCCGAAATGTCGATACGACACGAATCCATGCATTCTCGTCTACCCTTCGTTGCTGTCTCCCGAAGACCGTAACGAACCCATTTCATGTTTTTCGCCATTCGAAGTCATCAATCAAACTTTACGATAAAAACCGCGGAAAGTTCGTTTTTATCGAAAGAAGTCGTAATAAACGCTCCAAGTCGAAAGACGGCCCAAAGGGACATGAGGCATGACTCGAAGCCCACCTTACGATTTCTTAACCAGCAGCCCGTAAACCGTGGGACGGTTTGCGCTTGGTTCGCAAGGAAAGATAAATGTCAAGTTTCCGCAGATAAATACGAAATTTTGAAGATAATTACGAAGATCGGAAAAAATGGAATATCTCCATTTTTAGGCTATGACGGATTAAGGGCAGAAGGAGAAAAGCGTAAACCGACCTAGGAGCGAGTATATAAGGAGTCCTAGGCGAGAGGCATGAGGGACAACTTCTTAGACTCAGAACTCTCGGCACTTAGAAACTCTGAGGCATTATTCTCGACATGCTCTGTTTCCATGACTGGCACCCGATTACCAGACGAACGTGCACAAGCAGTTCGATCTCTTGGTTCACTCTTGAACTACGTTCGGCTTGATCCTCGAAAGGGGTACGTAGGCAGCCTTTAATAAGGTTCAGTCCGAAATCAATCAAAAACCTTTTCTGTATTTTTTTCGTCTTTTGTTATCGAGTTGCGAGTCAACTAGGTTTGAGCTTTTAGGCCGCTAGAACTAGGTAACTCGCTGACAGCCTTTGCGGCCAAAGCTTTTATGATCTCTTGTAATGATCGCAACGCTCTCACGCGGACTCGAAATAAGATCTACTGTTTTCTCTAAACTCGTTTGTTATCTTTTCATGATTTCCGCATATATTTGGTCAGTTGCCGTTGGCTCTCGCAGAGATCCGGGACCTTTGGAAAATTAGGGTTTTCCTAGTTTCCTAATTTAAACGTAAATCGACAGTGCGAATTTCGGTTCCCACATGTGGTAGACTGTTTTGTGAAAAAGTAGGTTTAACAAGGTCACAATACTAAAGAAATACACAAATATTTTACTTTTGATAGATGTCTCAATAACTGATTTTTAAGGCCGAGACCAATCGCGTTGAGGAGGTTGATTGTCGCTCGCCTCTGTGTTGCTCCAAGCCTCTATATGTTCAAAGGTCTTATAAAGCATGTGCTCATAATCACGCCAAACAAGTAATCGAGACGTGTCCTATCAGCTTTCTCAATCTCATCAAGCTTCAAGAGATTGTTTTGCTTCCCGTGAACAAGATCTTGAGCTTCTATAAATCGGAGCCGTGCAGAAGAAGAAAGAGCTAAGTGACTAGTGAAGAGCAAGAGGACCATGATGCAGACAAAGCTGATTCTACAAGTATTCGTCAGTACATCAGCAACTGCTTCAGCATGACCCAAGAACACTCTTAAGGGATTTTCACCTTTCCTCTATAATAATATCTAGTGTCTTATGGAATACACACGATTCCATAGCTCTTTTACAGTGATCTCCACGTTTCTGAAACCCTAGCCTCCAAGGAACATGGATATGGACAACTTTCATATCAATAAGTACACTTTCTTTTTCTTGAAATGCACTTATTCCTCAAGGCATAAACTTGCTCTCCAAGTTTATCTCTTGCCTTTTCTCTACGGTATAAACTTGCTCCTCAAGTTTATCCCACGCCAGCTCAGCATCTTGCATCCACATGACCTCTCCACTCTGCATGCCTCCTGGTTCACTCTGTGACACACACTGCCTCAACTACTTCAACGCCTACGTCAAGACATAAACCCTCAGTTTATCCTTCTCCATCTCAGCATATCTTGCATCCACATGGTAACCCACCACTCTGCATACCTTATGTAGTAACGACTAATGCATCCAACATCAGTGACTTCGTCGCCTAGTTAGTCACGGAAGATTATTAACATCAACAAGTTCCACTTGCATCTTCAATCTCCCCTTTTTAGCTTTGTGTGCCGATCAAGCAAAATATCCTTCTGGTTCAACAACCACATTTCCTCACCTGGAAACTTCCACACTTGATATGCCATTCTCCCCCACGAGAGTTGCATTATCTTCATCTTCTACAATAGATATACTTTTCTCCCCCACGAGATAAGCACCTTCTACTTCAGGACGTCCATCACCATGCTCTTCTCCCCCACGAGATATGCACTCCTTGGATCAAAATGTCACCACTTCTCCCCCTGCTTGATTGCATACTAAGCTAAAACATATGCTTAGATGTCAATACAAACATCACAGACACACCCGTCTGCTTCTTCATGCGTACTGCATCAGGCTCTGACGCATCCGGCGAACTACTTCTTGAACTACCTCTCGAACCACTCCTTGTCTTGGCTCCTTAGGCTTGGGCTTCTTCTCCTCTGTTGTAAATGTGGTAGGCTCCTCCCACCCAGTCTTCACAGCTATCCACGCAGCATCATTGATTCCTCGAACCAACAGCTTCATGCGCACCTTCCAATGACCATATCGGCCATCCTTCAACATGATTGTCTTCTGCAGAAAACAATCATGTACATCTTCACCTTCAAGATCACACCAGTAACTTAGGTGACCCGCTCTGATACCACTTGTTAGTGCAAAGATGACACCACAATAAAGTAATGCAGAAGATAAATCAAGAGACAAAATAGATACAAGCAACCAACTATTGCTTTATTAGAAAACGCCTAAACAATCTATTACAAGACTTGATTATCAGCTTTACACAGCATGTTAACACCCTAACAGCTGCTACTGAAAGATTCCTAATCTACCCAAATTTGTCTCTCTGTCGTCAGTACTTCAGCAACTGCTTCAGCACGACCCAAGAACACCCCTAAGGGATTTTCACCCTACCTCTATAATAATAGCTAGTGTCTTATGGAATACACACGACTCCATAGCTCTTTTATAGTGATCTCCACGTTCTTGAAACCCTAGCCTCCAAGGAACATGGATATGAACAACTTTCATATCAATAAGTACACTTTTCTTTTCTTGAAATGCACTTATTCCTCAAGGCATAAACTTGCTCCCCAAGTTTATCTCTTGACTTTTCTCCACGGTATAAACTTGCTCCTCAAGTTTATCCCACGCCAGCTCAGCATCTTGTGTGCACATGGTCTCTCCACTCCGCATGCCTCCTGGTTCACTCTGTGACACACACACTGCCTCAGCAACTACTTCAACGACTACGTCAAGACATAAACCCTCAGTTTATCCTTCTCCATCTCAGCATATCTTGCATCCACATGGTAACCCACCACTCTGCATGCCTTATGTTGTAACGACTAATGCATCCAACATCAGTGACTTCGTCGCCTAGTTAGTCACAGAAGACTATTGACATCTACAAGTTCCACTTGCATCTTCAGCTAGAACATAAAAGAAAATATGATTTCACCATTTGAAAAAAAAAGTAAACATATAAATACTTATACTAATGTTTCAAATTGTTTTCATATTTTTATTTTTATTTTTAAAACTTAGTTTACTATTTTTTCCATTATAGGAGGGTAAAACATGTCCAAAATATCCAAAAATATCAAAACTCCTATTTAGACAAATAAAAATCGAAAGTATTGTTATGAACCAGATTGTGGATGGTTCATAACCAAGAGATTATGATTTGTAATCTTTCCATTTATCTATGACGGTGTAATCTCTTATATAAGGAACCTCTATGTTATGAATAAAGATAGACTTTTCCATTAATTTCACAACACGTTATCAGCACGAAACTCTTAATTCCTAAGCTAATACCCAAATCAAAAAACCCTAAAACCCTAACCGTAGCCGGCGATCCGACGAACCCTAAACCCCGATCGCGTCTCTTGTTCCCGGATTCTTTCCAGCTCACGTCCCCGATCAGCTTCAGCCCAAGGCGTTCCTGATCCTATCTCAGACGTTCGCGACTGAGAGCAGCTCCAGCACGCGACCTCTTCCTCGTTCGCGACAGCATCAGGCAGCTCGCGTCCGACGATCAAGGCGTTCCCGATCAAGCAACAAAGGACGTCCGCGAGCCGATAGAAGCGACGCGATCCATTCCAGCTCGCGTCCCGTTCGTTTCCAGCTCGCGGCTCAACTCCTTTGGTGGTCCGATTCAACAATCATCTAAGGTTAGAAGGTAATTCAAAACCTAAGAACCCATAATCGAACATCGATTGATTGATAAAGAATGAAACCCTAAAACCCTAATCTTTATGAATCAAAACCATAGGGTAATTGATCAAAAATCCTAATTGAGTAAATCGAAGCTCTAAAAGTTCGATACCCCAAACCCTAAATCATGTTCCTACATGATTAAAACCCCAAATCGGTTTTTACAAGTTAAAATCCGATAAACCCTAACCCTATATCTATAAACCCTAAATAATATAAGTATCTGAATTAATTACACTATAATTATCAAATCACATATTAAAATCCTAATCGAATATTTTGAAATCAAAACTGTTTTCGGTTTTGATCATTGAGGTTTTAAATCTGATTGAATCTGATGCTATGTTGCTAGAATTGTTTGACCGTTAAATCGATAGATTTATTTTCTCATCCTGTTTGGTTAATTGTTCATCTGATTTAAAATTGTTTAAACCGACCAGCCTGTTAAAACATTGATTGAATCCGATAGGTTGCTAGGTTGCTTTGCTTATATAATCCGATAGGTTGATAGATTGATTGAGGTTTACTTGTTTAAAATCCGAATGATCTGATTGCATGATTCTTGAGGTTTAAACCCTAAATTGTGTAATGCTTGAATCCGTTTGATTATTTTTTATTATTGATCTAATTGCTAGTCTTGATAAAACCTAATTGAATCTGATTGTTAGTCTAGCTAAATCTCATACTTGAAACTGATTGATTAATTGCTAAACCTTGGTTGAATGTTTTAATATTACCCTTGCACCTATAGAATCTGATTTCTAAGATTGAGTGCATCAAATCTACTTGGCCGTGTGGCCAGTTTGCATCATATATCATCCTGGCCAACATGTTTATGTTATACGCATGATCTGATTATTATCACCTTTGCATGATCTGATTGTTTTAAATTGAGGTTCCATAATTCCACTCCTGTACATATAGAATCAGTATGCTAGGTATGCATTATAATCATATGGCCGCATGAAAACATATAGAAATTGCTTGTTTGGTCGATACCCTTGCTTGATAAATCTGTGTGGCCTTATTGCATTATATCACCTTTGGCCGTGTGGCTTGTTTGCTTATTAGAAATGTATTGACTTGATAACATGTCTTGTTTATGACCGTATTTTAAATATTTTATGAGATCTAAAATTGATTGATATATGATTTGAGATGTCGAAAATCAACCTGGATTTTGCTGCTCTAAATCTCTCTAGAGATAGTTATTTACGGTGGGCATTGGATACAAAGATTATCCTAAAGTCAAAAAAACTTGGTGAATGTATCATAGAAGGCAATAATGCCAATGAGAAAAATTGATACAGGGCAATATTAATTATTAGCCATCATCTTATTAAGAGTCTCAAAGATCAGTATCTGACTATAGAGAATCCTCTAGACCTTTTGACAGAGTTAAAAAAAATCGAGATATGATCACCAAAGAACGGTGTTATTACCAAAGGTCCTATTTGATTGGAGGAATCCCAAAATCCAGGACTATAAGTCCGTGGATGAGTCTATTGCTAGCTGGGCAAAATAACGGACTACTGATGAGAAACAGTGAATTGAGACCTCCTGGATTAACTCCATTACCTGATACCAATAAGGCCGCAGAAGAAGAAAAAAAAAGGTAACCACGTCCAGAATGATAGACCACACGGCCATGGCCGTGGAGGGTGGAAAGGACGTGGCCATGGCCACTATAACACATTTGGCCGTGGTAATCACTATGGCAGAGGCCGTGGGTATCAACCCAATTTGAGCCATGGTCAAGGCAGTGGTCGTGGTATATCCTTTAAACCACAAAGCTCGACCAAATCAGTGTGCCATAGATGTGGAATGGGGAACCATTGGGCTAAGATATGTAGGACTCCCAAACATTTTTGTGACCTCTATCAAAGAGAGTCTGAAAGGGAAGAATCCTGAAACCCACTTGGTCTATAAAGATGGTGAAAATAATTTCGAACATGATCAAGATGATCTTATGGAATATGAGACTTATGATTGCCTAAAAGAATCAAGTTGATAATCTAATTTCGACATCAAACTTGTGTGATTGCTTTGCTTGTATGCTTTCTCTGATTTTTACCTCCTTGAATTTATTTCTATTACATTGTCTGCTTAGACTAAATGAATGAATGATTTTTCTATATGAGTACACTGAAAAACGCCAATATAAGTACTAAAGCAGGTATCGCCAGTCTGAATGAAGACTATGACTATGCTAATATATTATTACCTAAGGGTATGCATCTAGAAATCAGTGATGCCTTATATTCACCCAGTTCTAAGAGCAAGAGCAACCTATTGAGTTTTAAAGATATAAGAATGAATGGTTTCCATATTGAAACAATGGGCGAAGGAAACAAAGAGTTCCTTCAGATATATGTACAAAATCGCCCAAAGCCATAATAAGTCCTAAAGACTATACATGCATTCTCTACTGACCTAGACTATGCTTAGATCTATATGATAGAGGCTAAAAGCCTGCAAAAATATACACTTTATGGCACGACCGGATTGGCCATACTGGTCCAAACATGATGCAAAAATTAATATTCAAAAGGCACACATTAAAAGATAAGAAGAGTTATCCCAAAGAATCTCATGTGTGTAGCATGTACACAAGGGAAACTCATTAGGCCATCACCAGTAAAACGGCTACGAGCCACTTTTTCATAATAAAGACTATATGTCTAGATAATACTGGTGAATACATGTCTCAAGCCTTTAAATGATTATGGTATGTCCATGGGGGTAAGTGTGGACAATTCTGTGATACATGTCCATACCAAGAACGGCTTAGCCGAAATCTTTTAAAACGCAAATAGCTGATTGATAGACCATAACTTATGAGGTCAAAACTCCTATTCACAGCTTGTGCCTCACAAAATTTACATGCACCTAAGTTAATATGCATCAGGTCATTTAGTGAGCATAGATATCCCCTATCACAATTATTAACGGGTCAAGAGCCAGACATACCCCATCATAAGACATTTGGATGTGTTGTCTATGTGCTAATTGCTCCACCACAGAGAACTAAGATGGGACCTCAAAAGGAGGATGGGGATATATGTTGGATATGATTCTCCCACAATAATAAAGTACTTTGAGCCAACTATGGGTGATTATATTTGAGGCCAGGTACACGGATTATTTTAAGACCAGGAGGAGAAAAAAAATAATAAAGCTGGTAAAAGAATGGTAAAAGAAATAGAATGAAATCAACCATCAATGTCTTGGCAAGATCCTCAGACTAAAGAATGTGAAATAGACGTCCAAAGATTATACATTTACAAAGATAGCTAATCAAATGCCAGACACATTTGCTGACCCAAAAAAGAATGACTAAATCATATATAAACCAACTTGTAAAGCACCAACGAATTTGATGTCCAAGAAGAAACACAGTTAAGTTGCTACAGAGTCTAGACAACGTATGAAACGTGGTAGACCAAATAGGTTCCAAAAGATAAGAATCCTCGGAAACAAAAGAAAGGTGCAAAGAATGAAATTCAAAATCCAAATCCGAGGTTACCAAGGAAACCATCCCAGACATGGAGATAAGACCGGCCGGCTCTAAGGTACAGGTACCAAACAATGTAGCTTGGGACGCCAAGCTGCAAAGTATTAAAGGTCCTGATAATAATGAATCTCAATCGATTATATCATGTCTGGAACATAATGAAACCAATAAGGAATGTCGACATAAGATGATTTATTTGCATACAAGGTAGCACTTGAATTTATGAATATAAGTGAGGATCATGAACCCACGTCAATATAAGAGTGCGCACTCGTAGAACAGATTGGATTGAATAGAAACGTGAGATTAAATAATTTAAGGAAGAAAGACGTATTTGGCCATATGATTAAGACGCCATATGATATTAAAACTAGTGGATATAAATGGGTCTTATGAGGAATATAAATCGTGAGATATAAAGCTGATGTTGCACAAGGATTCTCACAAAGACCAGTAATAGATTATGAGGAGGCATACTCTCATGTGGTGGATGCAACTACTTTTAGATTTCTCATAATTCTGGCTATATAAGAGAGAAAATTAGACTTGTAGCAAGTTGATGTAGTGACTGCATATTTATATGGTCCACTGGATAATGAAAGTACTAGAGGGTATTGAGCTGAAAGTACAGCAAGTTCTCGAGAACAATATTGATAATCATCAAAGTATATGATCTGAATACCCTAGGAACCTCTGGATACAATTTCCCAAACAGTTGAATATCTCAAGAAAGAGTTTGAGATGAAAGATCTTGGAAAACAAAGTTTTGTTTGGGATTCACTACAAGAAAACATAATCTTAACGAGGGTGGTTTTCCTCGTGAGTTCGTCGTAAAAGAGGCTTTACGACGAATTAGCGAGGAACCACGTTTGCTCGTTACTCATCCGTCGTAACACATATTTCCTCGCCAATTCGTCGTAACTTAGCGAGGAAAATATTTCGTCGTAAAGACGAAGTAGATCATTTCGTCGTAAAGACCACGTAAATATTCCACGTAAGGAGGTCGCTATATTTCCTCGTAAATACCTCGAAACGAGTTCCTCGTAAACTACACGTAAATACCATGAAAGTGTTTCCTCGCAAAATACACGTAACTACCACGAAAGTATTTCCTCGTAAAATACTCGTTTATCTTTCCTCGTAATTTCTTCGTAAATGTTTTCTCGTAAAATACTCGTTTATTATTTCTCGTCATTTCCTCGTAAGGTTTCCATGTAAATAGGTCGTACATTAGTTACGAATTTACTTCGTTTTTATTATTTTACAGAATTTAAAAATATAATTAAAAAATAATTAAAATTATTTAATTTATTAATAAAATTATAATTTAAAATAAAAATAAATCAATACGAAAATATTTTATATATAAATAAGTTTTGAATTTATAATACAACAACCGGAAAAAAAAGAACTAAGGGTCGTTCATCGCCTGGTAGAATTCATCACTCCTCCTCGCAACATCCGCCTCGTTATGTATGTCGGATGACTCGCCTCGAATGGGATGTTGTTGTCGCATGTTCCTTAACATGGACTCCCATTCCGGATTTGTGGCCGCTATAACGTCCAAGAAGCCCTCGACTCCACCCATACGAGATTTTGTCGTGGCCAACTCGTTATGCAGCTCAGTGACTTCATCATCCCGTCGCTGACCATAAGACGATGTCGCTCTCGGAACATCATTGACGGAACCAATCCCCAACGTCCATCCCTTTTTTTTAGGGACAACCTTAAAAACAAAAAATAAATATTGTTCGTAAAAATTTAAAGTTATATTAAATGAATAATAAAAAATTAAATTTTTTGAAAATTTACCTCCTCGTAAATCTTATCCACTTCAAGTGTGGATGAGGTGACGGGTAATCCGTCGGTAGACTGCTGGGTCAGCTGGGTCTGGCGGTCTTCAACCCGAGCAACCACGTCGTTGTAGATTTGCTCGGACTTGCCATCTACAAATACGCCCGCCTTGTTCTTGTGGGTCCTCTCGTAAAGTTCCATAAGAGACGGGAGATGTCCCGTCTCTTTGGCCTAAAAAACATTTAAGAAATTTAGATTAAAAATATATATATTAAAAAAATTATTTAATAAAATATTTAATTACCATTTCCAAACGGACACCGGCGTGGGGTTTTTGGCCCGTAGTGTGAAGCATCGGCCCGTTTCCGTGCTCATCGACCGTGTTACGGGAGTTAGAGCAAGCCTGGGCGATTCTAATGGAATCAGGAAGACGCCAATAACGGATGAGGCCATCCCACACATCCGTGGTGTGCTCAGCGGGTTTGCCACGCTCATACCCCTTCCAGTCACTCTTCCAGTTGGAGACCGTGTCCAACAAGCGAACTTTCGCCTTCGCGTTAAACTTCTTCCTCACCCTCTCAGTGATCCCCAAGGCCCAATTATATTTTTGTTATTAGAAAAAATAAATTAACAATTAGTTTTTTAGAAAGTATATATATAAATCATGAAAAAATTAAAGTATATATAATTAATTAATAGAAACTTACAGCGTAAATTTTGAACCACGTCTTTCTGACGTAGTGAGGCGTCTTACTCCAGTTCGGATGTGCCATGGAAAAGTAACCTTTGATCGTGTCGGTTACGTCCGATGCAAGACATCCGTCAACCCCCCACCTGGAAAATATGAATTTAAAATATAAATTATTTTTTAATATTATAAGAGAATTTTAAACGAATTAAAAAAATATTTAATGCAACATACCACAAAGTTCCGTCCGGTCGGTCGGGGTCGATGACTGGTAAACCTTCTCTGCCTGGCAGACGGAGAATGTCCTCTACAGTGTACTGCGAGTAAGGAGCACTCGGAGGCACCATCAAATCGGGATGAATATCAGCGGCCATCGGAGGTGCCATCGGAGGAGGCACATGAGGAGGCATCGTCGGATGAACCATCGGGGAAGGCACATGAGGAGCCGATGGTGCACTAGAAGAAGTAGACCCAGAGACTCTCTGAGTGTACTGAGTCTCGGGGACAGTCTCCTGACCCGAAGAACCGGGAGCTGAAGAAGAGGCCGAGTCTAAACGACTACCCGGCTCACCGAAGATCTCTCTGTAATAGGCAGTAAGTCTTCCTTTTCGAACCTGGGAAAAAAATTAAATTTTTAAAATTAACATCAACAGTATATTTCCCAACATTATCCACCTAATCAACACAAATTACATAAAATCCGTAAACCTATCTAAATTCCCTATACTAACCACCTAATCTATCCTAAACTAACCAAATTAGAGAGAAATTAGAGAGGCTTACCATTGCTACGAAATGGAGAGGAAGTGGAGAGGAAGTAGAGAGGAAAGAAAGAGTGAGCGCTCGGGGGTATATATAAGATTACATATCGTCGCAAATTCCTCGTAAGGTTACGACGAAATAGCGAGCAGTTACAAAGGCCCGTGTTTTTCTGTACGAAGAAATTGCGAGGAATCACAAAGGCCCGTGTTTTTATGTATTAACGACGATTTTGCTTACGTGGAATTAACGAGTCTTGCTTTCCTATAAATATACCCACAACTCTCATTCTCAAACCACACACAAACTCCCAAATCACACCCTATCTCAAATCACATTCCTCAGCAAAATACTATTCAAATTATAAATATTTGAAAAAAATAGGAAAAGGAGAAGATATTAGAATTCATGTGGGCGAGACTTACGTATTATAATTGCTGGAAGTCTTACCACATGTTAATCTGGTATTTTTCTCATTTTCCTTTTTTTCTAGTTTTTACACTACGGGGTATTTACGACGATTACTGCTTACGTGGTGTTTACGACGATTTCATCCTACGTGGTCTTTACGACGATTTGCGCTTACGTGGAATTAACGAGTGTTCTGTTTAAATCCTTTTACGTGGTGTTTACGACGATTTCTGCTTACGTGGAATTAACGAATGTTATGTTTAAATCCCTAAAATCCGAAACCCCAAACCCCAAACCCCAAACCTGAAACCCCAAACCCCAAACCCCAAATCCGAAACCCCAAACCCAAACCCCATATTCCTTATTTTTTACTTCATATA
Source organism: Brassica napus (assembly GCF_020379485.1). Lineage (NCBI taxonomy): Eukaryota > Viridiplantae > Streptophyta > Magnoliopsida > Brassicales > Brassicaceae > Brassica > Brassica napus. The sequence goes on from NC_063452.1 coordinate 46,907,145, forward strand.
TTCCAAACCCCATCTTTATTTTTAAATTTCGTCGTTATTTCCTCGTTGGCTTACGAGTCCTTTACGACGATTTCTCATACGTGGTATTTACGACGATTTCATCCTACGTGGTCTTTACGACGATTTGCGCTTACGTGGAATTAACGAGCTCCGCGTTCTTTATTTTTATATTTCGTCGTTATTCCTCGTTGGCTTACGAGTCCTTTACGACGATTTTACTACGTGGAATTAACGAGTGTTATGTTAAATCCTAGAATCCGAAACCCCAAACCCCATATTCCTTATTTTCTACTTCATATATTCCAAACCCCATCTTTATTTCCATTCCAAACCACAATTCCCACATTTGCTTATTCATGAAACAAACCCCACATTACCTTATTCATAAAACAAACTCCCACATCTTATTCATAAAACAAATACATCAATCGGATACATCGACATTCTCGTCATCACTGGAAACATCATCATTTTCATTAAACTCGTCTTCAACAGCTTCGTCTGTGGCATCATCGGTAAGATCTTCGTACTCGTGATTATGCGTATCAATGAGAAGGATGTCATCAATTTCTTGTTCAGGTTCCTCGACTTCATTTATCTGTTTTTCTTGCAATGGTGGTTCTTCTCCAATGATGATTCGTCCTCGAGGTGTAACTTTGATCACTGCTAACCAATTTATACATGAATCTCTCATCCGAGGGTATGGAAGGAAGCTAACTTGGTCTGCTTGTGAAGATAAGATGAAAGGCTCGAATTTGTTGTACCTTCGTCCACCGTTGACATCAACTACACTGAATTTGTTAGACCGAACACCTCTGTTGACGACGGGGTCGAACCATTCACATTTGAAGAGGACGCATTTCAGCTTCAGTATCCCTGGAAATTCGACTTCAATAATCTTCGTCAAGATCCCGTAGAAATCTGTTTCCCCTTTCACACATATTCCATAGTTACTGGTCGCCGCTGTCTACCATACTCATATGTGAAAGTATAGTCTCGTGTGAAATACATCTGTGATGTGGTGACCTTTACAAGTGGAGATTGAATTACTTTGTGTAACCACTTAGGATAATCTGCATCGTCGTCGTCATAATCAACCTGCAAAAATAAAGAGAATGTTAATGAAATACAGATTCATGTATGAAAAAGAGTTTGAGTTAATACCTGATTCCGCAACCACTTAATGAAGTGTTGATCTTTCCTTTTGTCTACGTCACTTGTGGATATACCAGGAAATGTTTCTTCGACTTGAGAAACAAATAGGCTGTAAAATCACATTTTATAGGAATGAATCTCTCGCAATTATATAATTAGTTATACTTATATGTGTTTCGAAGTGTCAATATATGTTACCTTTCAAAATAACGCATCAATGTATCTTCGCAATTGATTAGAATATAGGTGTGTGCACTATGAGCGTCTTGTTCACTCGACCACCAAACCTCTTTAGACTTCCCACCGAGTCGCCCAATCTGGCTAAAGATGTCTGGAACACCAGAAACTGCATATGTTGGCGCAACACCACCAACATCATATCTCTTGGAGCTCTTCTCCGGGTACGTACTTTTGACGCAAAGTAGTACGATGTGAAGTGAGAAACTTCTTCCGTCAAACTTCCAGCAATTATAGAACCTTCAACTTTGGCGAGGTTCTTTGCTTTCCCTTCAAATATTTCATGGGCTCGTCATACTGATACATCCATCCGTAATGCACAGGTCCACGAAGCATGCCTCATATGGGAGGTGGACAGCTAGATGCTCCATGACGTCAAAAATGGGGGAGGAAATATCTTCTCCAAGTTGCACAATAAGATGGGAATGTTCT